>NW_021680756.1:285967-286107 GCF_001412515.2 Diachasma alloeum
TGATGATCGGATGCTGAGAGGTCCTTTGAGACCCTCCAGTCCCCAATCATGTCTGCCACTCTATCCGTCCCCATAGTGATCTCTATGACCTCCTGTCGTCTCCGATCTATGAAGGTAGGTTCTGACCCCCTATTAAGGAT
>NW_021680756.1:289336-289561 GCF_001412515.2 Diachasma alloeum
TCTTTCCCAGACACCGTTGAAGGTGGGTGCTTTCACCCCGTCAGGTAACTCCAGAATGGCCCCCTTCAGGAGTTTCTCCACCTCCGTTACCTCTTCAGTGCCCAGTTCTGATCCGGATATGACTCCGGCATAACTGCAAACTTGAATGAGCTCACAGTATTCTGAGCATATGTGCCCTGATCCTGCGTTCTCATTCTCTTTTCTTTCGGTCTGACTGAGGAGCTT
>NW_021680756.1:289728-318228 GCF_001412515.2 Diachasma alloeum
CCTGATCCTGCGTTCTCATTCTCTTTTCTTTCGGTCTGACTGAGGGGCTTGGCGTAGTACGCTCTGATAGAAGGCGTTTTATTGCCTTCCTCATAGCCCCCTCCCCTCTCCCCTCATCGACCTTCGCTGCTGCATCCGCCAAGGTTGCAGTCGCCCCCGAGGTTTGATGCAGCTTCGCTCTCTTGCGACGTCTTCTCTCGGCTCCACTCAGTCTGACCCGATTCACATCGGTACCAGACTGGTCAGCCTTGTCAGACTTCGTGTGTTCGCCATCGCTGGCCCCACCCGAAGTTGCTTTTTCAATATTAAGATTTTTTAAATTGGTTTCCATTTTAGTCCCACGAGTACCGCGGTTAAGCGTTTTCACCTGGTGCATTGCCGCGATTGCCCAGGGCTTGGCTTGTCTCGGGTGGGTTACACCCAAGACTACTCTCAGAGGTCGCCCAGGTTTCTGAGAGGCACCGTTAGCGACACAGCTCCCCCTGTGCCACGCATCCTTAGGCACGGTATGGCCGAGGCCATGGCTTACGCCGCTCACACACATGGATTGGGTGGACTCCTCTTAGCGACCGCGGGCAGCGGTAGTCCTTAAGACCTCCACCGCCCGCGACCGAGCCCCCTCACTACGACAAAGTGGGAACCCAGTAGAGGGGGTAATAATGTGTTGATAATGTGCTATTTATGTACGAAAGAAACAATAGTATAGTACGTGGCAAGCGTCTAAAAAAAGTCTTTGCGAGACTTCTTAGAAGTCTCACAAAGACTCCTTTCAGGCGCGAGCTGCGTACGCAATTTTTCGTGCCGTCTGATGCAATTCGGCAAAAGAAAAAAAAAAGGTAAAAATTTCTGTGAAAAAAGAATTCAATAAGGAGTTAAGTCATAATTGACTTGGATAATTTTTTATTCATTACATTTTAAACATTTGGAAAATAAACCACAAAATTGTTGTTTAAAGGTCTTTTGGTCATGAAAGAAATCAATATTCTTTTTCATTTATGGGCATAGTAATTAATGGTCAAATTGTGAATAACACAATTGTCCATTTTTATCAGTTTGTTGTGTAAGTCAGCTAGATCAAAATTTTCTTTGTTTCTTTGTTCAGTGTGTATCCTTTTATATTATCGCGTAAGGACACTTCCACGTGATTATATTTATCGATGCCAATGTTGCGATTTACTCTCAACATTCTGTTTAATATTGAAAGTTGATTCCATAGTGTCGAAGGTGCATATTTTGTCGACATCTCTTTTAAGTACACTAAAATTGTATCTTCGTTAACGTCGTTAATGTTTCGATTTACATACCATTTGAGAAACTCATTGTAGGTTATGTGATATCGCTCGTTTGATTATTTGAATACTAAACATTTAATAATCTCTCGAGCCGAGTATGTACATTTGATGTTTCACTACTCGAATCTTCGGAATTCACTAAGAATACTGACATTTTCAGTATTTTTATAAAAAGCAAAATAATTGTACTTGTGTCGGTATTACGACAGACTGTCCCAAAAACGATGAAACTATACGGTATGGCGTATAACACAGTAAGCGCCTAAAAATATTTTTGCGGAGCATGCGATTTTACTGGCCGAGTGAGTTTCTAGATATTCGCCTCTGCGAACCGAAAATGGCGCCTAAAAGCCGAATTTGCGGTTAGGTGGCACGACAAAATTTGTACTCAATTAGGTCTTTTAAAAATTGCATCTCTGACGGTTTGGGCTCAAACTTTTTTGTACTATCAAGAAAAGTATTGTTCTGACAGAATCAATTGAAAAGGTGATGACAAGAGTCGTGATAATCAGGTCGAATCACATTTATGTACCCACTAGCGTCGCCGCGGCCGCGACGTTGATGTCCTTTCCTGTTTTCTTTCATTTATTTCTCCCCAAAATTAATGATTCATTAGGATTTTATTGTACTAAGTATTGAAATCAATGGAAAGAATGCGTTTCGGTTCATCACCTGTTCGATTTCAATATTTCAATACGTGATTGATTCTGAATTTCCGTGAAATTCTATTTAGAGTGCAAAACAATAGTTATCAAATTACTCGCATCCCAGAATTTTATAATCTTCGTCTCCCCGTTCGTTCTCCTTTACTACTTTATGAAAGCATTCAATTATTTTTCTTTTTGAAAAATTATATGACCAAGTCTGATGATTATTCATTAATTTGGATTATCTCGGCCTCATTTCATGATCCTTTTCACAATTTTTACTTTTTCACTCATTTTGTGATCTTTTTCACTGTTTTTTTTTCAAAATTTTTCCTAAAATCTCAAAATTTTTGTGATTTTTTTTTAAGAATCTTGAAAATTTTTGCTGAAATCTTTGAAAAAATCCAAGCTATTTCTCAAGTAATTTCTTGCTTTTTCATTTCAATCAAAGTGCAGTGTTCGGGGTTACGTTCCTCCTTCTCATCAATTTTATTAGGAAAATTCCGGCGTTTTTTTATAGATTGTTCTCCGATTGTTTTTTTTCAAAAATTCACAAATATTTGAGAAATACCTAAAATCTCCTCTACTTTCCGAACAACCTCTGGATTTCCTGAAGTTTCTTCATAAATCCTTATATTTTGAATTCTTTGAAAAACTCCTAAATTATTTTATGTTCGGAAAAGACCGACGGTTCTCTGATTTTGTAAGGAATCTGCAAACTTTCTTGAAGTTCCTAGAGCTGGATTTCATGAAGAAACACATCCCTTCATTTTTCAAAATATTCTCTCAATGAATGCTCACATCAGGAATAGAACCTGCCCTAAAATTTTCATATTTCTAGCTTCAATAATTTAGACTTTGCATTATTACCTCAGGCAAACTGAAAGGTTGTCTTTTCATTTTCATCACGCAATTGCGGCAATGATGTTCATTGTTCATAAACATTCTCATTGCAAAAAGCAATACTACTAAAGAAAATAATATATCCCAACTTATTAGCAATTCATTTTTTTTCTCATCGTGACTCATTTCTCAACTTTCTCTCCAACATAATTCAGAGAGTAAATTGCTTGAAGTGAATGTTTGGTGAAACTTTGGTTAAAGCGCACCCCAACGTTGCTATGAAATTTTTTAATCCGTTCGCTCGGCAATTCAATTAATCTGTTGTTCATATCATCGTTCCGTACATGGAATTTCATAAAATATTTTTCAAATTCAAAATTCGAACTCAAAATTACAATTTGACTTCTGCTCCTTCATTTTTTGTGAATTGAAAATTCATATAAATAATTACATAAACATTCTAATTCTTGTTCTTTGCTGTCATGGAATGTTAAGTTACAGCCTTTTATTCTTAATACAACTTTTTAATGTAAATATTATGCGGCTGAAAATTCATGTAACTTGAGTTTTTATCTTCATGCTATTAAAAAGTGTTGATTTCTATTGAATTTTCAGTGAAATTTGAAATGTCATAACTTTTCCCTCTCAAACTGAAATCAATGCTTCTCCTCTAAAAATTGCTACTAAACTGAGCATGAAATTTTATTTACTTTTTTTCAACAGTTTAATTGCTATTTACCCATAACTATTAGAGAACATTTAAAAAATCTTGAAAGTGGAAAATAGAAAGTCAACTTACCGAAGTAGACTACGACCATGATTATTTTTTATGTAAACAATTTAATAGTTTCCATTGTTTCACTCTCGAAGTGAAAAATTGATGATGATTGTAATAGTATTTTTTCCTGAATTTTTATGAATTTTTCCGCTTCCGGAATTTTACTGAACATTAATTTCATGCCAAAGAAATTTAATGTCTTGTTCGTAATCGTTCTCGTTGCAAAAAGCAATGCGAATGATGAAAATGATATGTTCCAATTTATTAGTTGTTAAAGTCTTCATATTGCAATGAATTACTCATCTGCTAATTGCTATGATCACGGAGTAATATTTTAATCATAAAATTATTTTCTCGAACGTAATTCAGAGAGTAAATTTCTGAAATTCAATGATTGTTGATACTCTAGTAAAAGTGGGTGTCAATACTTATAAATTTTTCTAATTAGCTCATTCGGTATTTCACTTAATTTGTGAGTCATATGATCAATACAATTCTAATATCAACACCTCATATATTCAGCACAAAATAAATAATCAAAAGTTAAAATAAATTCATGATAATGATACAGATCAAATGACATAAATATGATCATTCTAATTCTCAGCTATTACGAAATGAGTCACAGATTTTTTTTTCACATATAAATTTTGAATTGGGATAGTATTGTTTTTTTTCTTTTGTCTTGCTTATATTTTACTATTGGGTAATACTTGAGAGTGGATTATATGCCGAGGACACTGGACACTACTGTATTGAAGTTGGATATTATTTTTATCTATTCAATGAAAAATAAATTTAACTATTGATTCTAATAATCTTTGTTTGAAGAAAACGTCAGTAAATGCAACCTTTAAAAAGTTGAAAAAATGATTAAGACAATCATAATTTATTTATCAATAAAAAATACAGAGCAATTCTGAACCGAGTAATTATTTTTCAAATGATAATTCTAGTAACTTGGATCGAAAAATGTATTGAATTCCATGTAATTGTCATGAAATGTGAACTTCATTGCTTGCTCTTTCAAACCGAATTAAATATCTTGTTGCCTGAAATTTACTACTAAAAGATCCATGGAATTTCATTTTTTCTTCAACAGTTTAATTACCTTATTCAATAATACTTAATTTTTCACTCTAGAAATGATTTTTTTCCTAAATCCCGAAAATTTCAACAAAAATCAATTTAATGCAAAAAAAAATGATGTCTTTAGAAGTTTAGAGCATTTCCATATTCATTCCTGCAAAGGGAATGTTGAAAAAGGCAATTATTCGCGGAATGCCTTTATTTGCGAACTTTTACTGGCCAATTCAATGAAGGAGTTAGATGATAGAAATTCTTCAAATAAAAAAAATTTAGACTTTGTTATGTCATGTAGAAAATTCATTACTCTTTGATTTTGTAAAATAAATATTAATTTCATTTAACAAACCCTTGAACTAAAATNAGAATTAGGTCTGAATGATTTGGAAGAATATAAGATTCATTTCTTTTATTCCACGATTGACATTCAAGTTTATTTAATTATGAACTATTTCAACCATCTTGTCAATTTTTAACACTCATCACTAACGAATAATTTTCCATTTCATTCAACATAAATATATCTGTGTGGAAAATATGCACTGATTTCCCATTCCATTTATCATAAACAAAAACGTGTGCAAAATCTATGCCCTGATTTTCTATTCCAGTCATAACAAACAATTCTGTGTGTAAAAAATCTGCACTGATTGTATGTATTTCATGTATTCCTTATTTGAGGTTAGAAATCCTTTTTTAATTCACGTGAATTTTTTCCCGAAATAAGATAAGGATTCTGATGTCCTAACATCAACTTGAAGTACTCTCTCACCATCGATAGTTTTTCACAATTCCGGGAGAAGGAAATTTCTTTCAGAACTTACTAGTTTTCTCTATTCTTTTACAGAAATTCGAAAATTTTGTCAAAATTTGAGTATGAAAAATCCAATAAATTTCTGTATTTTTTTCAAAATTTTCATTCGATATTTCCATACTATTTTTAATTTGCGATTCTCCAACTCTCTTTATGATACCTTTTTTCGGTGAATTTACAATATTTCCTTTCATAACCAANGTTTTTCACAATTCCGGGAGAAGGAAATTTCTTTCAGAACTTACTAGTTTTCTCTATTCTTTTACAGAAATTCGAAAATTTCGTCAAAATTTGAGTATGAAAAATCCAATAAATTTCTGTATTTTTTTCAAAATTTTCATTCGATATTTCCATACTATTTTTAATTTGCGATTCTCCAACTCTCTTTATGATACCTTTTTTCGGTGAATTTACAATATTTCCTTTCATAACCAATACATTAATGTGTACATTGACTGAGAATGAGAACTAAAAAATATTTTTACGAATTATTTGCTCGTTTCTTATTTCAGGCTAGAAATGCTCTTCAAAAGTCGGGCCCATTTTCGCGAACTTATTTATGATGATTCCCCTTTATAGTACCCGTTTTTTTCAATGCCATCTGTCGGTGTCCCCGCCGAAGTTCGTCCTCATTCGAGCTATTTCGAGTTCGACTTTCAGCGTTCGACTTTTTTCAATTCGAGTTTTACTCTTCGTGTCTTTTATGAATAGAAAAAAAAGAGGATTATCAAACGATGAATTATATACGACAGAAGAAAATAATATGCAAAATGACCATTCGGAAGTGTATTGCTAATTTATTAGCAAAAATAACCATACTATATTATGGAGAAAAAAGCAATTTCCCAAACACCCAAAACATATTTTTGAGTGACTACATGTGTGATAAATATAACAATAAGCAAAAATAACAATACTATATGACGATAAACGTAATTTCCCACTTGCTTCATTCCATTCTTGGCTTTCAAGTTATCCAATTATCAATCATCATTCGAACAATTTCTCATTTCACATAGAGAATCCGATTTGTAATTTACGCCCGCTTTCGTGAACAGCGCCGTCGCGGCCGCATTGCTCATTCTCATGAAAGTTCACATGAGAATGCGTCCTTCATGCGCCGCCATGACACTTTTTACATGTCCTCCGCCATGACAGTTTCCAATGCATGCTTTTTTTTTATAGAGGATCATAAGGGATACCCTCCAATATGGGGATTGACTAGACCTGATTAATAGGTTGATCATGAATCACTTTTTCACCTTGATAATTCACTGATTTTTTTTATCGTTATTTTACATCGCTTCGACCTGGTTAGGGTATACGGCGATGATGATTAAGACTTTAAATGCCCTAGTAGAAATTTTATTGCGCAGAAACGTCGCGGCAAAAGTTGGCGCGCGACATTGCCTTTTGCGGCGATGTACCTCAGAAAGGTATGCAGCAGGGCTGCTGAGACAGGGCTGCGCGGGGTTAATGCGGGATGGACCTATCTGTGTCCGCCCTAACCTCAAATCCCGTTAATTAAGAATTCACAATCTTGAGATTATGCGTATTAATTCAAATCAATTATTGAAGGATTAATGATTTGTTAGTGAATAATAATCTTTCGCAACTAATTGATGATTATCGAAATCGATCGAATATCGATTATTATTCTCGAAATATGGGAGTGCGCCGCGTCAGTGTCGCATAGGCTTCCAGCAGCGATTTAGCCGCGAGGTACGATAGCGTACTCCGTGCGTGAATGTCGCTGCAACAACCAATGTCGCAGAGCCTCTCACAATTCCCACTAGGGTCGTTAGATCTCACCATTCTACCTGGCCGCGATTTGAATTCGGAACCTTTCGCATGTGAGGCAACGAACTTACTCACTGCGCCAAGCCACCGAGAATTCACTGATTATGTGTAGTAAATATAAGTCCCTGAGAACTCACTCTTGTGCGATTGGAATTGATCACTGGGAAATGACTTATCGATGCATATTTATGTACTCATTAGGATGATATCTTCTCCAATAGCGTTGAGAAGATCTGATTGAGGTGAGTCGATTCTCTCGTTGATGATTAACCGCTCATGTGTTGCAATGGGAAGCACCTAAGTCTATTTGATACACTTCTCATAACTCATTCTTGCAGGACTCATGGGCCTGAATTAATTTCAAATAGAGAGGGAAGGGATTCAAAAGGATTGCAGTGCATCAGAGGACTATATTTTATATAATTCTACATTTCATTTCATATTCAAATCTCTCTTTCTTCCATCATACCTAATTCAGGCACGTCGGTCTCAGCAATGATTTGTGGGTACTTAATCGATTCATGTAGTTTTATTTATGACCCATGATCAGTAAATCATCAACGTGAACAATTGACGCATTATCAGGTTCACCTCAATTAGATCTAGTCGATCCTCTTACTGGAGAGTATCCTGTATAATGGGTACATAATTATAATTCGACTAGATTTGGGGAGCCCATAAATCAAAGAGTTATTTTCCGCTCAAATTCTCTGAGTCATGATGATTTACGTGGACAAGTAGTCCATGGCTATGTGCCTGAAGAGTACATAATTACTCGGTGGTTCAAATCGGATAATACATATTTCTTTGGTGCAGGTTTCTTTATTTAAATTCCCCGGTCCCTATCCTCCCTTTCTGGGGTACTAATTCAGACTCATGGGCCTCACGAATATGGGTTGTCGATTGTTATTATGATGAGTCCATAATCATGATTGAAGTTGATTTGGAAATCACATAGAATGATGACGCATTGATTAGCACAATTTTTGCATCCAATGGTTTTGAAGAAAACAACCACAGCTGTTGTTATCGCCTTTTTAATTAATTCTCTCAGAACAATTGGGGACGCTAAATAACAAGACGCCCTCTATTAATCTCTGCGTTAAGGGTGCAGATCTACGATACACAAGCAAATGGGGGCTTGTGTGAACGCGTGTGTGTACCTCTTTGACGGCCATATTGGCAGAAAACAGCGCCCTCAACGATATTTCCTGTTCCCAATAGACTTTTTTGATAGTAGAAAAAAACACATTATTTACAGATGTACAGTCACCTGTAAAACCGCTCAAAGTATACTTTTGAAAATTCGCAAGTATTTTACATAAAATTTACCGAGCTGATACTTTGTTTTCTGTGGTACATAAAAAGCACATAATTGGTAGATTAACGTCCCACAATTAAACCGCCCAAATTGTACTTCCAATATTTACTGTCTCATTTGGACAAAATTAATGGTATCTGGGGAATTTTTCCGTTGATACAAAAATGACACATTTAATAGATAATGCAACTCGACTCAAAAAATCACAATTTAGAGCGCAAACTGTCAAATGCCCTTTTTTAATGACCTAATTGAGTACAAAATTTTTTTCTTCAGTACATAAAAAGCACATTATTAACGCATTATTAACCGTCACTCGAATCCCCCTAATTATGATCCTATTGGGTCAATTTCACAGGGGTAATATATATTACACATTAGGGAGTGTCGCCCCCTGCTCACTTTGCTCGCTTCACCTCCTCACTCCCCCCCCACCCCTCTACATCCGTGGGTACGTTTAGGTTGTATATTCTTGACAGGCGTTGGATAAGTAATATCAGTGGTAGTCATTCTCAACAGACTCGGTTCACCTGAGAAATTGAAAAAAAAGTAAAACATAACGCTCCGAACTGTTTACGATCAGCATTTTATAACCATCATATTCACAAAAAAGGCTCCAATTATCATTGCCTTTCATAGTGGGATACAACCACTTTAAATTTCTCATGTTTTCTCATTTTTCACCCCCCATTTGACCGTCATATGCCCCCCGTATAAGCCCCAATGACCCCTTATAATCCCATATGACCCCCGTGTACTTTGTGGTCCTTAGTTTCTGACCCTTTATTTCTACGTCTTAATTTTGAGTACAAAATTTTCATCATCAAAAGTCGATTTGGATTTTTATAATATAAAAAGATGTAAGACAATAATGGAAGAACATCATGAGGGAGCTCATATATGAGGAATGTCCACAATTCGGCGATATTTGGTCATAAATATGGCCAGTATCAGGGCCGGCAAGTTCCCTCCGGCGGTATGGAGAACTCCATACCCGGACTGTATAAGTAGGCTCAACAAGGCTTGACTTTCCAGGGTGATGGCAATGAGGAAAATTCGAACCTAATGCAACTACTAAGGATGAGAGCTAAAGACTGTCCAGACTTGAAGACATGGCTGAACACGACTGGATTTAAATGGATTTCTCACGAATCGATCAATGAAATGCTTCAAATCATGGGTGAGAAAGTTATCCAAAAACTTTTGACTGACATCAAAGCAGCAGGTTTCTACTCCTTGATTATTGATGACACGTCCGATCTAACGAGATGTGAGGAGATCTCTGTGTCGATTAGAATTGTTGAGGAAAATTTTGCTATAAAAGAGATTTTTCTTGGATTTTATGAAACAAGCAATACGAAGGCAGAAACTCTATTTAAAATTGTAATGGATGTTTCGATGGGGCCTCCAATGTCAGTAGGGAGCTCACAGGTTTACAGGCAAGAATTGGTGATGTGGAACCAAGGGCATTATAGGTTCATTGTGCTCCACATAGGGTAAATTAGGCTGTCCAAGATGCAATGGAGAAGGTTTTTTGTGCCAAAGAGTTCCTTGGAAGTGTTAGAGAGCTTATCACGTTTGTGAGAGATTCCCCAAAGCGTTTAGCGATTTTCAAGGACCTACAGTCAGATAATGCTCCCATTCTCACCCCTTTTTGCTCTACCAGGTTTGTAAAATCATTACGGAAATAAATAATTGCGCTTCATTCATTGGATATTCTCATTACCAGATGGTGTGTGCGAGTCAAATCCCTCAAGACACTTCACATAAACTATCCAGCACTCTTGGAATTTTTCTCCCTCACGACACAAGCTGAAGACTCGGACCCAAGTGCAATGGCCAAAGCAAGAGGTTTTTCAGATCGACTAGAGAGGTTTCCATTCTGTTTTATGTTGGTTGCAATGATCAATATATTTGACAGGGTGGAGGTACTTAAAGGACAGCTTCAGAAAATTATGGCTGTTAACGAATCTCTTAAACAGCTAAGAAGTCTGGGATTTGAAGAAACGTGGAGGCACGTAGTTGATGGGGCGAAAGACCTGTTTCTCAATGAGCCAAAAATTCCTCGAGTTCGAAAAATACCAAAACGTCTCGATTCTGGCTCAGCTGCCCATCAGTTCACATAAGCAGAAGATTACCATCGCAAAATGTACTTCGAAATTCTCGAGCAGGTGATTTTTTCATTGACCCATCGTTTTTCGACTAAGGAAATGAAATTCTTGTGTCAAGTTGAGAAGTTCATCATTCGAGCAGAAGAAAATGGTAACGTTATGTTGAGGACTGGAACGAAGTTCCAGTTGGAACGAAGTTCCAGTCCTCACCATAACTTCTTTCTATAATTGAACGATCGAGAAGAATGAAGTCATTGAGGAGCATAGTGATTTCGATGAAGACCAACTACATCTTCATGTGACAATGTTTCATGACATCCTGCGGGAGAGGAATGTTAAAGTCTCCAGTCTCATGGACGTGATTCAGTTCCTTAGAGAAAATCCTTCAGTAACCTCTTTACTTCCTCAATTCGCGAAATTCATCAGGTTAATTCTAACTGTGTCCCACTCTACCCTAGTGGAAAAACATAAGGCAGAGGCGTAACACGCCTGATCGGAATTTCGGATCGGACTCGATCAGTTTCTGATCGAGACGTCAACAGAATTTCCACTCTACCTGCATAGCTGAGAGGTCATTCTCAACGTTAAGAAGATTGAAAACGTATCTACGATCAACAATGAAACAGACCAGACTCAATGCTATTTCAATATTGAACATTCATAGCGAAGAAATTGCAGAACTGAATCTCGACATAACAATTGATGAATTCATTATGAAAAGTAGAGTGTGGATGAACACGTTTGCTCTATCCAGCCAGATGAAGAAATAAAACTGATATTTTTCAATACCCATTGGTCGATATTTATTTTCATCTTTTACTTTTCTATCTACATATTATTTTGAATTTTTCCATTTTTCTTTTATCCTCGTATCCCTTGGGACCCTTGTGACCCGTCTCAGTGCCTGATCCTTGGTACCTACAACGACTGCTCCCTCCCCCCCCCCTGTAGGAATTGGGGTAGTTGAGGGATGTAACAATTCACTAACAAATGTAATTTAGAATATAAATTACAGTTTAATCAAGACGTTTAGAATATATACAAAAGAGAAAGAATAATCAAAGTGATCTGATCGGAGGTCAGTGTTAGACTCTACTTACTATCTTAAACCGCGTAAGACGGGAATTTGGATACGCATGACAATAGGTGCGAGCGAGAGGTATTTTATACTGGGCGCGTGACAGAGCGCGATGATGTCACCGATGTCCAGTCGTCTCTCAGCGTTGTCGTATCCATGCGTGTGTTACGCGTTGGTGTTTGTGTAGCGAGACGCTACACCCCCCCGCCACTTCTGCATTACTCCATACCCGGAAAAATCTAAACTTGCCGGCCCTGGCCAGTATTGCCCGACTCTAAGCCGACGTTGCCCCTAACCCAATCTTGACCCGACCTTTGCCCAATATTGGGCCGGCATTGGGTATTATGATTAGAATGAGAGTCAAAACTACGATCACAATGAGGGTCAGAGACAGTGTCAGGTTCAGGGTCAGAAAAAGGGTGAAATATAAAGCTCAGAAATAGGAGTATAATGAGGGTCAGAAACAGAATCAAGCATAGGGTCAGATTTAAGGTTAGCAATAGGGGCGTCCCCTGAATTTTTACCCTCCTTACTTTTTTGTTATTATGGAGAGATAATACTATGATGAACACAACGCCTTATACCGATTTATGCGAATCTCCAAAATGACCTCAACTCTTCACGGATTTATGTATCAGATTCATAATATTCTCTACAACGCATTAGAAACAGAAAATTGAACTTCAGGCTACTCCCACCAGATTTTTGATTGGTTATCACTCCATGACCTCGTCTATTTTCGGTTGAGAAGCGCACTAGGGTATTAGTAGCGTCTTTCAATGTCAGTAGGACGAACTAGATCTGGCGCTCATGAACGTAAGCCGATTCTCTTCTTGTATCAGATATTTCGTTGTTGCAACTTGAATTTCTTTTTTGACTCAAACAAGAATTTTCTCACATGTTGTTACTCTCACAGAGGATAGAACAAATATTGTGGCATGAATGATATTGGTCAAATTATAGAAAACAAATATCATGAGATGAATATAATGGGTGGTTGAATCGTATAATGAAAATTGTATTTATCAGATATTATAGGTAAGGCTGATCTCGTCCATAAATAAAGTAAATATTCATAACAATTGCAGGTCTGAAGGTTCAAGCAGCCAGATGCATGGAGTGCGGAGTGCCGTTCTGTCAGAGTAGCTATGGATGCCCCCTGGGAAATATTATTCCTAAATGGAACGACTTAGTATTCCAATCAAACTGGCAAGAAGCTCTTCGACAACTCCTCCAGACAAACAATTTCCCTGAGTTCACTGGGCGAGTCTGTCCAGCCCCGTGTGAGGGCGCTTGTGTTCTAGGTATCTCTGAACCCCCAGTCACTATCAAGAATATCGAATGTGCAATTATCGATCATGCATTTGAGCAGGGCTGGATCATTCCCTGTCCACCATTATCCAGAACCGGTAAACGAATTGCTATTGTGGGGAGTGGCCCAGCTGGACTAGCCGCTGCCCAGCAGCTCAACAAGGCTGGTCACGTGATCACTGTCTTCGAGAGAAATGACAGGGTGGGGGGACTGCTGCAGTATGGGATTCCTACCATGAAGCTGTCGAAGCAAGTGGTGCAGAGGAGAGTCTCGTTGATGGCTGCTGAGGGGATTGTATTCAAGACTGGAGTTAATGTTGGAAAGGATATTACGGGTGAAGAGTTGAAACAGGAGTTTGATGCTGTATTGTTGTGCACTGGTGCCACATGGCCCAGAGATTTGCCCATTCCTGGAAGGGATCTGGAAGGAATTCACTTTGCTGTGAGTTTCTTGGAGCACTGGCAGAAAAAGCAGATGGGGAGTGATGCACCTTTGAATATGAAACTCATGGCTAAGGACAAGGATGTTATTATTATTGGGGGCGGAGATACTGGCTGTGATTGCATTGCTACGAGTTTGAGGCAAGGCGCCAAGTCCATTACTAGTTTCGAGATTCTTCCTGAGCCCGGGGAGAAGAGGGCAAACGATAACCCTTGGCCACAGTTCCCGAGAGTATTCAAGGTTGATTATGGACATGAGGAGGTAGCGCTCAAATTTGGTGGGGATCCCAGGCAGTTCAGTACACTGAGCAAGGAGTTCTTGGATGATGGTACGGGAAATGTCGCGGGGATCAGGACGGTCACAGTAGAGTGGACGAAGGATGAGGCAGGCAGGTGGAAGATGGCAGAGGTCGAAGGTTCGGAGAAGATTTACAAGTGCAATCTTGTGCTATTGGCAATGGGATTCTTGGGACCGGAGAAGTATATTGCAGAGGAACTTAAGATAAAGTTGGACGGAAGGGGGAATTACGAGACACCTGGAGGGAAATATTCAACGAGTTTGGACGGGATTTACGCAGCTGGAGGTGAGTTTTTTCGTTTTGAATAGATTTGGCCATTTTGTAAAGAAAAGTAATAGCTAAGAAAAAAGGTTCTATCACTAATTTAATCGTCCCTTCTTAAATTCAGATATAGAAAACTCTTCAGAGTTGTAGATCAAGACTGTTTTTTAGGCGCAATATCAACCTTAGTTTCGAACTTTTTTCCAGAAAACGGTCGTAACGGTTGTATACTCTCACCTTCAATGCAATAGTTCATAGTCTTAGGCATTTTCTCCTACACATAACCGTTTCCGGACAGATAATTGAATAATGAGATAATGAACTTATAAACGAGAGAGTTTATTTGAAACATGAAGTAAAAAAAAGTTTTTGAGCTGAAATATATTCACCCGTTCCCCATGAACCTCCTCACAAATGAGAGGGTTTATTTGAAAAATGAATTCCAAAAGAAAAGTCCTCGAGGATGATATATATATTTATCCCTTCCCCACGAACCCCTCACGAGTCAAAAGGTGTATTTGAAAAATCTCTTCTAAAAAAAATGAAATTTTTTGGGGATGATATATAGTTACCTCGTCTTTACGAACCCCCTTACAAATCAGAGAATATGATTGTGAAATGAATTTAAAAAAAAAAGTATTTGCGGATGTAATATATGCACCCTTTCTCCATGAACCCACTCATAAATAAGACGCTGTATTTAAAAAATGAATTCCAAAAAAGTCTTTGTGGATGAAATATATTCACACCTTCTCCATAAACCCCTCAAAAGGAGAAGGTTTACTTGAAAAATGAATTCCAAAAAAAATTTTAGGGATGAAATCTATTCACCCCTTCTTCATGGAGCTTCTTATAAATGAGAGGGTGGTTTTTGAAAAATGAATTCCAAAAAACAAGTCTTTGGGGATGAAATATATTCACTCACCACTACCACTGTAGCCCACTGTTTTCCTAATGCTAGGCCTCTTATCGCCCGCCTCAACAATTTTCATCCCCCTTTCTCCACGAAACGACCATCCGACATAATTGGATGTTGATCGTCAGTTATTAGAATTAATTTATATTCAATCTACGCGGGAGGGAGGGAGACACTCATAAAAATCATCGCCTCACTCGCACTTATGCACTGTGCCATATGAGAAGCATTCGGGGGTCCGTACTGCTACATTCGCTTCTGAGGCCAATTCCATAATTAAGTCGGCTTATTTCCTAAGGGAGCATTCAAATATTACGTCACGCGATTAGGGGGGGAGGGGTGTCTGCATTTCGTGATGACTCTGACGGAGGGGGGAGGGGTTGTTGCTTAGATTGTGATGTCACACCATATTCTTTTTTTTTTAATTTCAAACATCAGGAATGCACCTTTTTGTCATTCCGGCCATAAGGCAGCGTTTTACGGACGCTACGCGTCCGTGAATCGTTTTTTACAGCCTTATGATAAAAAATAGTGTTCGTCATACGGCTTAAAAAACTTTTCTAGCTCATATGATTGCAGACCTGGCCTTCAGCTCGTGTTGCAAACTCATATTCGCCAGAAAAGTTTCTTTCGACCTAGTATGAACAGTACTATTTTTCATCTGTCCGTTCCCCCAAAAGAAAACCGGACATCAACCTAGAAAGGAAGCTAAAAATGTGAGATTTATTATTATTGGATTATGGGTGTGGACACAATAAATAGTACACGGGTTTTCTTGTTAGAACACTGGTTTATTGGGTACAACACGTCTCTCTCGTCTCGCGTAGAGCAGTAGAGTGAACTCTCACAAGTTACAACCTGATGGAGAGGAGATCCGCGCATGCGCAAGATCTAGTCTCCCCATAACGAATATATATATATATATATATATATATATATATATATATCATACGCAAGGGCCTAAGCCCAGTGGGACCGGAAGCTGGCGCCACCTTTCCAACAATTCTGCATATCTCTGCAATTCGGGAGAGTAGTAGCGATACACTGGTGTGATGGCAGTTATTCCAAATGTGTGTTCTGCGCGAATTGCTGTCAACCGTCAAAGGGAACTTTTGGCAGTCACATGTAATATTGAAGACGACGAGGACGAAGAATGGAGCGGTGAAGTGTTCATTAATTGAAAACAACTGCTCGTATCAGGGTTTTCAAATGACCTTTCACTCATTTTTAATGAAAATTCATTTGACTTGCCCATGCGGCTAATTATTTGAAGAATTTTTTTTCTTCCAAGTATCCCAACGATTCACAAACGGAAATTATTTTTTTAATGCTGTGATAATAAGTTGACATATTCAGAAAGTATCGAAGAAGGAATTGATTATTCACGAGATTTTTTTTTACCCTAAAAAAAACAACATTGTTCTCTACAAAAAGGGGGGGGGGTCGCTGATTTCATGACGTAATATATAAGGGCGGGTTCACGCTTGTGACGGTTTTGTGACGGAGGGGTGAGGGGGGGTCTAAAATGTCTAAAAAAATGCGTGGCGTAATATTTGAAGGCTCCCGCCTAAAGTATGATAGGGGAAGGTAATGTCAAGTGTCCCCCAAATAGTATTTTCCGTACTGACCTTCACTTTTCCTCGTCCGGGGATTGGTATTGGCCCTTCCCCAAACTCGTAAAAGTGAAAATCATTGCACAAAAATATCGTTCACGACTAGTGCCATGGAGTTTTTTTACCCGCGTGGTTGGCCAGTCCTCGCTTCGGCTCGGACGCCAAAACCCATGCCACGCCATGCCATCCCATGCGTGAGATTGGCTCGCCAATCCCATTTGAGTAAAAAACCCCATGGCACTCGTCCTGAAATATACTCTTTCATGCCTCTGCGCGGCAAATTCACTGTTTCCGCGCAGGTTAGGTTTTACGCGGGCGTAAATTTGCCACACAGAAGCATGAAATAGGACATTACATGCCCGAGCCTTGGAAAACATATCACCGTCCCCCACATGCATTCCAAGCCGAAGGCGAGAATGGCAGGCCCGTGGGGGAGGGTGATATGTTTTCCATGGCGAGGTGTGTATATCAATTTTCGTGTTGAGGGACTTAAAGTAGGTTCCTTATCGTCTTCGTTTATTTTTTTCTTTCTATATTTCGGGTATCATGAAGGATTCCACAGTACTTGTTATTAAATAGAACCAACAAAAAAAGGAAGAGATTAGTATTTGGATCGTTTTTTGAAAACCAGTATGAGTAAGAGTCGCGTTTCGAGTGGAAACATGAACGGTAAATCCATAATTCTCAGTCGGTGCAGTTAAATTTGAGCATCGTCAGTCGATAATGGAGCACCCTGAAATTTGAGGTTTCAGCCAATAGGAAACGTATATTAAAGAGCTCCGTCCACTCACCAAATTCGTTTCATTAACGGTGGACTCGCTTTACTTCAGAGTACGTTCTTTGAAAAATTCTTGCTGTGGTGTGAAATCTCGACGTTCTTAATTCTTGTGACAATTATCGTGCTAAAGTTTTCATATTTAAGGCAATCATTGTGAGAATATCCAGGAATCTTCAGGAGAACAGATTTAATGTTGAAACAATAACTGAAGCAATTAAGTATGTGACGAATGGTTACCCGCTTGGTTTAACATTATTCGCTAGTTAACAATTCAATGTTTCAACATTTACAGGTTTATAATATCTAACGAAAATTTGAATCCATTACACACTCCACCAAAGAAAAAACACACAGCTGATACTCTAAAAATCCAATCAGCTCAGAAATTTCGGGATGCATGGTTATCACAAGCAGACTTTAAACATTGGCTCGAACGAATTCCCAATGACCCTCTAAAAGCTAAATGTAAATTGTGCAATTCACAAATGACTGCTGAAGTGCGTGTTTTGAAGAAATATTTGGGAACGCAGAAGCACATTCAAAACTGCAGTGCTGCAAAACCTGTGAATCCTAAAGTGAAGGAATTCTCTATGCAAGGCCCTACCAACTCTGAAATCCTGATGGATAAGGCAGTTAAATCAGCAGAAATCTTGATTGTAGAGTTTCTGACAGAACATAACATCCCATTCAAAGCATTGGACCACCTCACTGATGTTATGAAAAAATCTTTTCCAGACAGCAAAGTCGCTAAAAAAATGACATTGAAATGAATAAAGGAAACGGCGATTGCCAAGAATGTTATTGGAGCTTCAGCAAAGCAGACACTCAAACAGAAATTGCAAAATACCAAGTTCAGTGTGTTGAGTGATGAGTCCACTGATGTTTCAGTCATAAAATCAAGCTGCATGATGATTAGATACTATGATGAGGCTGGCCGTATTATGACTAAATTCTGGGATTTGTGCAAAGTTCTTGTGTCTAATAAAGCTGTATCTGCCACCGGTGAGCGCCTCTACGACTGTATAACATCGAGTCTCGCCGAACATGGAATTCCAAAAGAGAATCTAATAGGATTTGCGTCAGATGGATGCAGTATTATGATGGGGAAAAAAAACTCTGTTGCCTCTCGTATGAAACGAGATTACCCAAGAATTTCCATCGGTAAATGCATCTGTCATTCGTTGGCCATTTGTGCGAGTTGTGCCTGCTTGAATCTTCCTCGTTCACCCGAGAATTTAGCACACAGTATTTATAACTACTTCTCACAGAGCTGCAAACGCTTAACAGAATTCGCTGAATTTTAAGAGTTCTATGAAATTGAACCTCACAAACTACTCCACCCAGCTCAAACCCGTTGGCTGTCACTCACCAGAGTTGTGGAGAGGATTTTGGAGCAGTGGACACCTCTGAAGGCTTATTTTGGAGCACAAGTGCTGGTTGCAAAGTTGCTGGTAGTCAAATCCATCGACAAGGAATTGAATAATCGAGTCATGACCCTGTATTTTCTTTTCCTGAGGTAGGTTCTGCCAAAATTCACCTGCACTAATTAGTACTTTCAGTCCAGTAAAGTGGTGATTACAGAAGTTTATGATGTCATGAAACAGCTCTACATGGATATATTGTCGTCCTACATGAAAGGGAGTTATGTATCATCTACAAACCTATCAGCGATAAATCCAGAGGACAAGATGCAGTTCAAACCAATTTCTCAATTATACTTGGGGGCTGATATGACAGAATTACAGGATCCAACTTTGCCAAAAACTGCAGAATTCATTAAGTGCATGGACAACTTCTTTGAATGTTGCCGTAATTTCCTCATCCTGGTACTCTTTAGATCCGAGAGAGGTTTGATTTTGATGATGAAATGCTCCAAAAACTGAAGATTTTGCAGCCGCAGCAAGCCCCTCAAATGAGAGAAACGACTTCCAGTCTCGTACCTCTTCTGTCGTTGTTGATGAAAGATAGTGGAGGGTGTTGCTCGTTCACACCATCCAGTGATATGCTAGCAAAGGATGACGAAGAATTCTCTCTATCTACCTAAGAAGATCAAGTCTGAAACAAGGTTCGGTCCTATTTTTAGTTTGATCGGGGACGAGGAAAGTGAGGACGATGACGGTGTCTTCGAAAGTCAATAGTTTTGATAATTTTCAAAAAAATGAAGTATTTATCGCATACTTTCCCAAAGAATAGGGTAGATTCTAAGTATAATATTGAGATATATCTATTGAATGTGTTGAATAAATGAGTTTATTGAGTAGATAGACTAAAGTTCCTTTTTAATAATTTTTTTTTGAATTATTCATGTATGCCACCATTACAACGCAAATGCCATTATTTTACTGCGCGAGTACCATCTTTCCCGCTTTCCAGCTTGGCAACGCTACTCGGTTCCCTTACCGTCCCGATTGCCATCAAACCGTCGTGTCTGCGTAGTGCATACTAATGCAGTAGAGCGCGGTTAGAGAACAATTAGACGTTGCTGGAATCAACGAAATCTTCGAAAATTCAGCCTCCTATTATCATGAGACAACAATGAAGGTTGAAATATTAAGGTGCATAATATTTGTAGATGAAACTCGACTGATTATTTCACACTTCATCTCTCATGGAGAACGTACAGCTTAGTGCAACTAGTCTTGCATTTGATAAATTACATTGTAATTATCCGAACAAAAATTGTTGAATTATTAAATTATAATTATTAAAGCTTTGAACTCTTCTCGAAGATTTCTTTTTCTGTTTTAACATACTAATTTTTTTCAGCGGAAAACGACCTTTCATGAACTATCAATCTCTAATAACTCGAATCTATTATTAGGAATTCAGTCAATAATTTTGAAACATAACGAATAACAAAGTATTTTGAAATATAGTAAATGTTGAAAAAAATTCTTCGATCAATTCTTCGAAAATTTATATTCCCGTCAATAATGATCTTTTACTTATGTAGAAACATATTACTGCGGGAGAGCTTGTTGATTAGAGGTACGATGGGAGAAACGGTGGAGTGAGGGGAGAATATCCAGGCATACACTGAGAAAAAAATTTATTCCTTCCAAGAAAATGTTATTGGTGATATCTTTTTCATACTCTTAGTAGAAGAAAATATCTTTTTTGGAACGTATTTCTCCAGGCCAGTCATTTCCAGGTTCTCCGAAATCAGTTCCAAGCGTGAGAATTATGGTGATCTATAAGAATATTCTTCTACATATGACCTCGAAGAAACTCCAATAATAATTATTAACATTTGGAATTATTCCAATTTTCTTTACCTGAGAAAATCGCCAATTTGTAAAATCCGGAAGATATCGGAGAACATTTTGTCAAGGTCATATGTAGCATAATAATCAGATTGTTCAATATCACTGTAATTGTTGAGGATAGACTTGGAGTCTCTGAAAATGACTGTCCTGGAAAAATTCGTTCTGAAAAAATATTATCTTCTGACGAGAATATCAATCCTTGGCAGGAATAATTTTTTCTCGCAGTGTAGTGGAGAAGGGGTAGTCAAATGTCCTGCCCTCTTACAGCGTAGTTCAGAAATACTTTTGGGGACAGGCTCGAGAACAATGCTTGACATTACTTTCCTCTATCATACTTTATGTTGCCGAGTTGATGATAGCGACATCTGCCAGATTTTCGTGGAGCTAAAATCTCCTGAAATTGACAAGTGATCAACTTAATTATGGGGATACTAATTACGTGCGAAAAAAGGCATTAAAAAAATCCAATTTTGGGATCAAACGGAAGGTCATGTTTGATGCGTCGGTAATTAGGTGTCGTGTGTGTGTGTTGCTCCCTCACGAATTATAATTAGTGTTTGTTTTAGTGGTAGAATTCAGCCACCATATTGTGTTGTGAACTGGAAAAATTGGTGAATTTTGGGGTGCATTATGTCTTCATAATTACATGCTAATTAGTATTATTCACCCCCGAGACCCAATTACCGACATATAAGAGGTTATGGGCTTGCATTCAACTTCCAAATTAGACTTTTACACCCATTTTTCCGCCCGCAATTGGTATCCCCGTAAATGGCTATAAGGCACATGGATTCTGGGAAATTCTGAGTAATCTAGTGATAAAAATGGAAAAAAAATCTTGCAGGCCGGGCCCTAACCCGTCAGTAGGCGCGCGGTTCCACCAGCATTCTTGAGATGCCTGATGAGAGAATCTTTCATCGGCTTCTCATAAGGATAGAGTTAAATATCGTCACAGGCGGCTCTGTTTTGAGGTTCAGCGGAACGAGTCCCGTAATCGTAACACGTAGAAAATTTCAATAGAACTGAAGAAATTTTTTTTTTTTCTACTCAACGATAGATGACTTTTATCATCGCCAGAGTCAACTAGAAAAGTTACTTGAGGCATTTAAAAAATCTCCGCAAACTATTAGCACTTTTAGGCTATATTTCCTATGGAGTTAAAATTTTGGTGAGGAAAAGTCTCAGCGCGCCTACTAACGGGTTAAAGGCATCCAACTTTAGAACAGCTGATTTACACTTTAATGGTTTTTACTGCATATGTTTAAATTTATGGAAGATGACAAAATTGAGAGAGAGGTATTTCTTAAAGATCACTTATAGCTAATAAAAAAGTTTTAGACTGGAAAAAAGTCTAAAAATTTCGCTTGCTCTCTTTCTCTCTCTCACTCTTGAGTGTGATGTGATAAGGCAACTTCATTTCAATTTGAGCTTTCGATGAATATCTATGAGGACCTTTTTTTGTAGCTCTCGTGTTGCTCGACTGATTGCTGAGCTATTCGATGATTAATACTTATGGATCCAATTCATGATTGCTATGATTCTAACATCTTATGAGACATACATTCCATTGAGGAAGTAATCTTAATATTCAATAAGTTATTGATTTATTCTCATATCGTTCAATTCAACAGACTGCAGACGAGGACAGTCACTCGTTGTGTGGGCAATATCTGAGGGCCGTCAAGCAGCTCGTGAGATTGATTACGCTCTGATGGGTCGCACAACACTACCAGGTCCAGGTGGAATAATCTCTCACGTTGATCAAGATTCTTCCTAATCACTCAAATAAGGAAAGCGAAAATTCTTTTTACATTAAAAGCCATAGTTCTAGATAACTAAGCTGACATGTTTACAATTTAAAGGTTACTCCAGCAGAAAAGTGCGAAGCGCATTTGAAAACTTTCTTTTCAATAGTGATTTCGTAGTGAATTGATTCATCACTGTCTAAAATGTGCTATTGATTTTCAGGGTTTTTTTCAAATTTTCAATTATTGAAACAAAACTGTTTTTCACGTCATATCTAGAGCCTTTGATGGCTAGTGGCTTACCGACTAGGCACACTATTTGTTCTTTCTCAAGTATCATTGAGGGTCTTCATTACAACCAAAAGAAACCAAAACAATTACATATTCGATTAACGAATAGAATTTATAGGCCAATTAATAAGGGACAATTATATTATTGTAATTTTCACAGAAAGACGAAAAGAATTTTACAATCTCGTATTGAGAGCATATTAAACGGATTCCCACTCAATTTTCCAGAAAAAAAATTTATAATACAAAATTTCGGAAAACTCAAATAATGAAATTTAATATTCTAAATAATGATTTTTCATCGATAAAAAAGAGTCAATAGATGAATGTGTTTTCATATACTTTTAACTGGTTTCTACAGAACATTTTTCGTTCACTTGATTACACGAAACGCTTAAATCAATTAAAAAAAATGAAAATCCAATAAAATATATTATCAATACTATACTTAGTGTAGAGAGTGGGGTAGAGACTCACACATTATATATATATATGTATAAATAGTTTACTGCTTTGAAAGAGACAGATTTATTCAAAGTTTTGAATTTTTAATATGTACGCAGGTTCGATTATTCAGTCTTTCAAATGAGGAAAATCATTATTGTATTACCTGTTTAGCAAGTAGGCTAGATGTATTTCTATTTTATGTTATTCTACATTAATGGGAATTTTTTTAGTACGTATCCGTTAATCTTCTTTTCCCACGCCTACCTTCTATTTTTTGTTTTAATTTTGATAGTTTTCAATCAGTTACTGTAACGCGAATGTTAGAAAAGATATTGAGCATTCAAGTAGCGTGCTTATTTATTATTTATTGATGATAGCCCGAAAGAAAATTGATATGAGAATGAAAATTATAAAAATTGTCGCGGTTTTGGTTCTTTGTCCTACTTTTTCTCGATATTTCATGAGTATTAACCGCGTGGATTACTTTATCAAGTATATTACTGAGACAATAAAATTATAATATCAAATGTTATGGGTGTTTCATTCATTGATTCTATTTTACCACCTTATCCACGATTTAGTTCGTTTTATGAACCTTGAAAAAGCGGGACATCTTGCTGCTCTTGTTGCAACCCAGCGTAATTTTTGAGGCAGCGTTTTATCGAGGTATTGTAACCAGAATAAACTGATGTGGGGAGTAATTGGTAGGCAATTGCATTCATTTTCACTTGCAGTTATTTCAGCCAATTTCACAGAATATCCGTCAGTCAATTGGCGTCATGTTTTCAATTTGTCAGAATTTTCAACTTTTGCAGCCAACGCCTTCCGAAAACGCATGTTTATCGTACACCAGGGTCTGCCAGACCGCTACTCGGCCCGGCTCCATTTTCTGCTGAACGTTATCTAAATTTCTTTTTTTGTTCGATTTTTATCTCGAAATTTTAACTCGATGCCCCGTCACTGAGAGATACCCGAAAATAATGAATTTGGACTGCAAAAAAAGTAAAAAAAAATCTGAACATTTTGAAAACGCGTTTTTAATTTATATTGAGGCATGGGTTCAATAGAGGAGATATGTATAATGCCTAATTACCGTGGCAAATGGCGACCTGTTAGTCGCCTCCATGGGAGGAGGAAAGACAAAAGTAGATAAATAAGGCGGGTTCTGGGGCAAGGGTCTAGCGGAGACCTGGTCAGAGGGCCCCCGGGAGGGGGCTGGGTGGGTGGAAGGGTCAATCAATCCGCGCTAATTAATTAATTAATTATTGATTGATTGAATTATTAAATAATGAATTATCAAATTCATTAGCAGGTTTTTGCGCAACGATCTAGCAGAGACATCGCCGGAGGGCCCCTGCGAGAGGGCGGCATAACATCGCTAGCCGGGTCAATTCATTTATTTCACGTCTAGTATTCAAATCCATAGTTTTGAGGCTTTCGCGGCCATGATGAATGACATCTTTGGCTTCCGGATGGATGCCACGTTTGGATTCAGCGCTGCGCCAACGTTTCGCAAACATTGCAGTCTGCATCTTCAGGGCTATGAGCTCCGATGTCTTGGGGTAGTCCTTATATGCCTTCCTTTGCGGTGGTGAGGGAAGGGGAAGGGGGGTGGTGGTCAGCCAATCATATGTGTTTAATTGATCAGCTGGTCAATTAAAAAACCGGAAGGACGGTTTTCCAAATGGGGTTCACTTGATATCCTCTGTCCCTGTTCAGGTTGTTAGGGTTTTTATGGATCTCCAAACCCTCTCGGTATTTCCTTTTGAAATACCATTGAGATTTGGCCAACATTCTGGCTTGGTCGTGCTGGATAGTATGTCCAGTGTCCATCCAGTGTTCAGCCCGGGCAGACTGTTCTAAGTGACCGTATTTGGAGCACCGCTGGTGTTCCTTGATCCGTGTACTGATCTTCCTCCCGGTTTCTCCAATGTACACTTTCCCGCATGAGCAGGGGATCTCGTACACTCTTGGTGTGCTTACAGGTGGTCTTGGATCCTTTGCACTTGGCAGCATCTGTCCGATCTTCTTTGGAGGCTGGAAAATCATTCGAATGTTATGTTTGCCAAGTACTCTACTTATGCGTTCTGCTGTGCTTCTCAGATAGGGAAGTAGGGCCACTTTTGGTCTTTCCTGATTTTCCTCAGGATTAGTCTCCTCTTCGGGAGATGAGAGCTTGCTTTGTAGCTTCTGCTTGAACTTCCGAATTTGTTGGATGTTATATCTATTCTTGGCCAGAGCTATTTCAAGATGTTCAACTTCACTGTCAACGTTGGAGGATTGAGAGATTGTGAGTGCTCTATACATTAGGGAGCTAATAACGGAATTCTTCTGGGAGGGATGGTGATGGGAGGTAGCATTGAGATACCTATCTGTGTGGGTTGGATTGCGATATACTTGGTGGCCTATAGTGCTGTCCTCGTTGCGTCCAACCAGGACATCTAGGAATGAAAGACATCTATCTTGTTCAATTTCCATAGCGAACTTGATGCTCACGTGCTGAGTATTCAAGAACTCCAGGAATTGAGTTACAGCAGTCTTTCCATGTGGCCAGATGACAAAGATATCGTCCACATACCTGAACCACACAGTAGGTTTCTGAGGTGCTGACTTCNGGGTAGTCCTTATATGCCTTCCTTTGCGGTGGTGAGGGAAGGGGAAGGGGGGTGGTGGTCAGCCAATCATATGTGTTTAATTGATCAGCTGGTCAATTAAAAAACCGGAAGGACGGTTTTCCAAATGGGGTTCACTTGATATCCTCTGTCCCTGTTCAGGTNAGAACCCATTGCCGCTCCCGATTTCTGCTCATAGTACTCCTTCAAACTGAAAGTATGTAGAAGTCAAGCAATTCTCAATCAGGAGAAGGAATTGGGAAGAGATGTTTTTGGATTTCTTGATGATTTCCAAGTTTTCTGGGATTAGAACGTTAGTGAAGAGTGATTCTACATCAAAACTCATTAGAATATCATCTCGAGAAGTCCGGAGATTTCTCAGTTTGTTGACGAAATCCAGTGAGTTCTGAATNTACAGGTGGTCTTGGATCCTTTGCACTTGGCAGCATCTGTCCGATCTTCTTTGGAGGCTGGAAAATCATTCGAATGTTATGTTTGCCAAGTACTCTACTTATGCGTTCTGCTGTGCTTCTCAGATAGGGAAGTAGGGCCACTTTTGGTCTTTCCTGATTTTCCTCAGGATTAGTCTCCTCTTCGGGAGATGAGAGCTTGCTTTGTAGCTTCTGCTTGAACTTCCGAATTTGTTGGATGTTATATCTATTCTTGGCCAGAGCTATTTCAAGATGTTCAACTTCACTGTCAACGTTGGAGGATTGAGAGATTGTGAGTGCTCTATACATTAGGGAGCTAATAACGGAATTCTTCTGGGAGGGATGGTGATGGGAGGTAGCATTGAGATACCTATCTGTGTGGGTTGGATTGCGATATACTTGGTGGCCTATAGTGCTGTCCTCGTTGCGTCCAACCAGGACATCTAGGAATGAAAGACATCTATCTTGTTCAATTTCCATAGCGAACTTGATGCTCACGTGCTGAGTATTCAAGAACTCCAGGAATTGAGTTACAGCAGTCTTTCCATGTGGCCAGATGACAAAGATATCGTCCACATACCTGAACCACACAGTAGGTTTCTGAGGTGCTGACTTCAATACTTCGTTCTCGAAGTGTTCCATGAATATATTTGCAATAATCGGGGAAACGGGAGAACCCATTGCCGCTCCCGATTTCTGCTCATAGTACTCCTTCAAACTGAAAGTATGTAGAAGTCAAGCAATTCTCAATCAGGAGAAGGAATTGGGAAGAGATGTTTTTGGATTTCTTGATGATTTCCAAGTTTTCTGGGATTAGAACGTTAGTGAAGAGTGATTCTACATCAAAACTCATTAGAATATCATCTCGAGAAGTCCGGAGATTTCTCAGTTTGTTGACGAAATCCAGTGAGTTCTGAATGTATGAACCATTCAGGCCAGTCAACTTTTGGAGTGGTTTCGTGAGAAACTTGGCCAGCTGGTAAGTTGGCGCTCGAATGTTGCTGACAATGGGACGGAGAGGAACAAACTCTTTATGGATTTTGGGGAGTCCATAGAGTCTAGGAGGAAAGGATTCTTTAGGGGTGAGGAATTTCGTCAGGTCAGCCGAGAAACCAGCCTTCTTCAGCAGATCAGCAGTTTTTCGCTCAATTGTACGAGTAGGGTCCTTCCTAAGTTTAACGTAAACTCTGGAGTCACCCAACATCGTACTGAGCTTACCGGAGTAGTCGTCTTTATCCATAACCACCGTGGCATTGCCTTTGTCTGCCGGAAGAATAATCAGATCATTATTCTCTTTTAGACTACGCAGTGCGAGGCGTTCCTTCCTGGTGATATATTGTCACCAGGGGGAGTGGCCTTGTGGAGGATGTTAGTCAACTGCTTCCGGATCTCATTGCTGGTCTCCTGGGGAAGATGGTAAATCGCTGTCTCGGTACGACTGATGATTTCCTCGGTGGGGATCTTTCTAGAGACAACAGCGAAGTTGTGTCGTTTCGCCAACACAGACACTTGTGCTTCACTGAATTCAAATTTACTCAGATTCTTCACAGTGTGAGTGAGGGTTAGAACTTTCTCCTGAGGGATCAGTTTCTTGAACGTATCATTCTGACTCTCAGTTCTCATCTCAGCTGTTCGGACTGCTTGTTCGTGTGTAACACGATCGAGAGTCTCCCACAGCTGAGACTCCAACGTCTGAGCCAGAAGAAGGTGGAGATCAAGAAGCTGTCTGGAGAGATGAGCCAGGTTCTTCTTAGCCGCTGTTATTCTCTCCTTGACCAATCTTAACGAAGCTTGGCGGAGGATAGTCTTTGCCTGCTTTGATGGGACAGGATTCCTTAGACGGAGTAATTTCGGTACCACTTGATGGTCACGGCACTTCTTTAAAAAAGGGAGCACAGTTGGACGTGCAAGGACTTCCCAAGTTTGGTGAATAAATTCAACGACCCAAGAATAGCCTCTCCGTGGAGGCATTTAATCTTAGTTTTGAGGCTTTCGCGGCCATGATTAATGACATCTTTGACTTTCGGATGGATGCCACGTTTGGATTCAGCGTTGCGTCGACGTTTCGCAAACATTGCAGTCTGCATCTTCAGGGCTATGAGCTCCGATTCTGAGCTCCGGTGCCTTGGGTAGTCCTTATATGCCTTCCCTTGTGGTGGTGGGGGAAGGGGGGGGGTCAGCCAATCATGTGTTTTTTGTCTGAGGAATCCTGTCCCATCGAAGCAGGCAAATGCCATCCTCCGCCAAGCTTCGTTGAGATTGGTCAAGGAGAGAATAACAGCGGCTAAGAAGAACCTGGCCCATCTCTCCAGACAGCTT
>NW_021680756.1:318367-321676 GCF_001412515.2 Diachasma alloeum
AGGGCACAACTTCGCTGTTGCCCCTAAAAAGATCCCTACCGAGGAAATCATCAGTCGTACCGAGACAGCGATTTACCATCTTCCCCAGGAGACCAGCAATGAGATCCGGAAGCAGTTGTCTAACATCCTCCACAAGGCCACTCCCCCTGGTGACAATATCACCAGGGAGAAACGCCTCGCACTGCGTAGTCTAAAGGAGATTAATGATCTGATTATTCTTCCGGCTGACAAAGGCAATGCCACGGTGGTTATAAATAAAGACGACTACTTCGGTAAGCTCAGTACGATGTTGGGTGACTCCAGAGTTTACGTTAAACTTAGGAAGGACCCTACTCGTACAATTGAGCGAAAAACTGCTGATCTGCTGAAGAAGGCTGGTTTCTCGGCTGACCTGACGAAATTCCTCACCCCTAAAGAATCCTTTCCTCCTAGACTCTATGGACTCCCCAAAATCCATAAAGAGTCTGTTCCTCTCCGTCCCATTTTCATCAACATTCGAGCGCCAACTTACCAGCTGGCCACGTTCCTCACGAAACCACTCCAAAAGTTGACTGGCCTGAATGGTTCATATATTTAGAACTCACTGGATTTCGTCAACAAACTGAGAAATCTCCGGACTTCTCCAGATGATATTCTAATCAGTTTTGATGTAGAATCACTCTTGACTAACGTCCCAATCCCAGAAAACTTGGAAATCATCAAGAAATCCAAAAACATCTCTTCCCAATTCCTTCCCCTGATTGAGCATTGCTTGACTTCTACATACTTTCGGTTCGAAAGAGAGTACTATGAGCAGAAATCGGGAGCGGCGATGGGTTCTCCCATTTCCCCGATTATTGCAAATATATTCATGGAACACTTCGAGAACGAAGTATTGAAGTCAGCACCTCAGAAACCTACTGTATGGTTCAGGTATGTGGACGATACCTTTGTCATCTGGCCACATGGAAAGACTGCTCTAACTGAATTCCTGGAGTTCTTGAATACTCAGCACGTGAGCATCAAGTTCACTATGGAAATTGAACAAGATAGATGTCTTCCATTCCTAGATGTCCTGGTTCGACGCAACGAGGACGGCACTCTAGGCCACCAAGTATATCGCAAGCCAACCCACACAGATAGGTATCTCAATGCTACCTCCCATCACCACCCCTCCCAGAAGAATTCCGTTATTAGCTCCCTAATGTATAGAGCACTTACAATCTCTCAACCCTCCAACGTTGACAGTGAAGTTGAACATCTTGAGATAGCTCAGACCAAGAATAGATATAACATCCAACAAATTCGGAAGGTCAAGCAGAAGCTGCAGAGCAAGCTCTCATCTCCCGAAGAGGAGACTAATCCTGAGGAAAACCAGGAAAGACCAAAAGTGGCCCTCCTCCCCTATCTGAGAGGCACAACAGAACGCATAAGTAGAGTACTTGGCAAACATAACATTCGAACGATCTTCCAGCCTCCAAAGAAGATCGGACAGATGCTGCCAAGTGCAAAGGATCCAAGACCACCTCTGAGCACACCAGGAGTGTACGAGATCCCCTGCTCATGCGGGAAAGTGTACATTGGAGAAACCGGGAGGAAGATCAGTACACGGATCAANTCTTCCAGCCTCCAAAGAAGATCGTACAGATGCTGCCAAGTACAAAGGATCCAAGACCACCTCTGAGCCCACCAGGAGAGTAGAGATCCCCTGCTCATGCGGGAAAGTGTACATTGGAGAAACCGGGAGGAAGATCAGTACACGAATCAGGGAACACCAGCGGGCTCCAAATACGATCACTTAGAACAGTCTGCCCTGGCTGAACACTGGATGGACAGTGGACATACTATCCAGTATGACCAAGCCAGAATGTTGGCCAAATCTCAAGGGTATTTCGAAAGGAAATACCGACAGGGTTTGGAGATCCATAAAAACACTAACAACTTCCACAGGGACAGAGGATATCAAGTGACCCCCGTTTGGAAAACCGTCCTTCCGGTTTTTGAATTGACCAGCTGATCAATTAAAACCATATGATTGGCTGATCACCCCCCCTTCCCCCACCGCCACAAGGGTGGGCATATAAGGACCCCCCCAAGACATCGGAGCTCAGAATCGGAGCTCATAGCCCTGAAGATGCAGACTGCAATGTTTGATGTTATTCAGATCCATGCAAAGATGTTATTCAGATCCATCTTTATAATGGTTTGGTAATGATTGGAATAACATTAGTATTCGAATATCTTCAAAGGTACTATGTACTCCTTTGAAGCAAAACCATGTAAGTTGTGTCTTTCTTATTATATCCATCAGGATTATTGTTAAATTAAATTTAATGGATACAAGGTATTCTTTCTTTAACTCCGTTGTACCTTCTTATGTCAATAAATGAAATGAAATTAATTTCGTTTGGCAATACCTTCATTTATTAGAAAATTAAAATTCCTTTCTTTCAATGAGGTAACCAAGTTCTTAAAGGAACCAACAGATTCCTGGTGAAGGATTCAATCCTCACCAACTCTTGGCGTAACCCAGGACTCACGACGAGGACGTAGTTAGTGGAGAGTCCCAAAAAGCAAATATATAAAAAAAATTATTAATCACTGTAATGATTTTTCTTTGGCCTCAACAAATACGCAATAAACCCTAACCCAAAATTCTCGATTATCCAAACACGGCCAATTCATTACCTTCGTTCTCGTAATCCGACAAGTCTCAAACGCCAAAAACCATAACGCTAAAACTGGACTCCGGGAACAATCAGCAGCTCATCCAATCCTTACTTTGTGTATTCAGGGCGCCAGCCGATTTTTAGCAACGCAGAATCGACAAACCGCAAACGGAACCGTATTTTCTTTAAACTAAATACTGATTGTCCCGAAAAATCCAATAATGACAAGAAACATATCACAAACGATATGCAGAAATGTGGATTACGAGGGTACGGGATTTACTCGGCTGCTCAGTGGGCGGGTCGTGGAGAGGGGTAGATTCGTGGACGAGAACATCAATCAACAAAGCCAATCATCGACCGAGAAACCAATAAACCAATGTCTTAAATTCTAAACGGGATAGGTAGGGTGAATATTGAATAATAAACATAATTGTACTGACGTGTTTCGAATGCCGAGATTAATACAAAATCNTAGATTCGTGGACGAGAACATCAATCAACAAAGCCAATCATCGACCGAGAAACCAATAAACCAATGTCTTAAATTCTAAACGGGATAGGTAGGGTGAATATTGAATAATAAACATAATTGTACTGACGTGTTTCGAATGCCGAGATTAATACAAAATCGTAAACTCTTGTAAATACAAAATTACAT
>NW_021680757.1:0-68 GCF_001412515.2 Diachasma alloeum
TTCTGCCCCTTCTGTTGAATTTTGAAATCGATTATTTTTGGTTTTATTCGAGCGAGGAGGGGGGGGGG
>NW_021680757.1:324-10771 GCF_001412515.2 Diachasma alloeum
AGGGTGGTGTGAACTTGGGAAATGACAAACAAACCCATTTTGCCCCACTGTTTTCCTAGTGAGGTGAGGGGGAGAGGGGGAAGTCAATTTGGCAAATAGCAAACAGACCCATTTTGCCCCATTTGTGTTTTCTTTTCTTATGAGCGAGGGGACGGATGTCAAGTCGGGAAACGACAAACAAACCCATTTTGCCCCATTTGTATTTTTTTCTTTTGACCGAGGGGACGGATGTAAAGTCGGAAAACAACAAAAATACCAATTTCACCCAATTATTTTCTTAATAAGCGAGAGGGGTCGAGGGGGGGAGCTAATTTGGGAAATGCCAAACAAACCANCGACAAACAAACCCATTTTGCCCCATTTGTATTTTTTTCTTTTGACCGAGGGGACGGATGTAAAGTCGGAAAACAACAAAAATACCAATTTCACCCAATTATTTTCTTAATAAGCGAGAGGGGTCGAGGGGGGGAGCTAATTTGGGAAATGCCAAACAAACCAATTTTGCCCCATTATTCTCTTAATGAGTGCGAGCGGGGTGGGGGGGTGTCAACTCAAAAAATGATAAACAAACCCATTTTGCCCCACGGTTTTCATAATCAGGGGCAGGGGGGGGTCAATTTGGGAAATAGGTAACAGGCCCATTTTGCTCCATTTGTTGTTTCTTTGTTAATGAGTGCGAGGGGAGGGGGAGTGTCAACTCGGGAAATGACAATCAAACTCATCTTGCCTCACTGTTTTCCTCAAGAGCGTGGGGGGGATGTCAATCTGCGAACTGGCTCACAGACCCATTTTGCCCCATTTGTTATTTTTTTTCTTAATGAGCGAGAGGGGGGCGGGGGGGAGGGGGGGGGGAGTTAATTTGGGAAACGGGTCAAGAACCCATTCTGCTCCTTCTGTTGAATTTTGAAATCCGTTATTGTGTCTTTATTTGGAAAGGGAGGGGGGGTGTCAACTCGGGAGATGACAAACAAACCCATTTTGCCCCATTTGTTATTTTTTTTCTTAATGAGCGAGAGGGGGGCGGGGGGGAGGGGGGGGGGAGTTAATTTGGGAAACGGGTCAAGAACCCATTCTGCTCCTTCTGTTGAATTTTGAAATCCGTTATTGTGTCTTTATTTGGAAAGGGAGGGGGGGTGTCAACTCGGGAGATGACAAACAAACCCATTTTGCCCCATTATTTTCTTAATGAGGGAGAGGGGGCGCGGGCGAGAAGTGAATTCGGCAAATAGCAAACAGACCCATTTTGCACCATTTCTATTTTTTTTCTTATGAGCGAAGAGACGGATGTCAAGTCGGAAAACGATAAACAAACCCATTTTGCCCCATTCTTCTCTTAATGAATGCGAACGGGGGGAGGGGAGTGTCAACGCGGGGGATGACAAACAAACCCATTTTGCCCCATTCTTCTCTTAATGAATGCGAACGGGGGGAGGGGAGTGTCAACGCGGGGGATGACAAACAAACCCATTTTGCCCCATTATTTTCTTAATGAGGGAGAGGGGGCGCGGGCGAGAAGTGAATTCGGCAAATAGCAAACAGACCCATTTTGCACCATTTCTATTTTTTTTCTTATGAGCGAAGAGACGGATGTCAAGTCGGAAAACGATAAACAAACCCATTTTGCCCCATTCTTCTCTTAATGAATGCGAACGGGGGGAGGGGAGTGTCAACGCGGGGGATGACAAACAAACCCATTTTGCCCCATTTGTAGTTTTTTTTTATTATGGGCGAGTGGACGGGTGTCAACTCGAGGGATGACCAACAAACCCATTTTACCCCTTTTGTAGGTTTTTTTTTATTATGGGCGAGTGGACGGCGATCAACTCGAGGGATGACCAACAAACCCATTTTGCCCCATTTGTAGGTTTTTTCCTTATGGGCGAGGGACACGATGTCAAGTCGGGAAATGACAAACAAATCCATTTCGCCCCATTTATATTTTTATTTCTTATGAGCGAGGGGACGGATGTCAAGTCGGGAAACGACCAACAAACCCATTTTGCCCCATTATTCTCTTAATCAGAGCGAGCGGAGGGGGCTGTGAACTCGAGGGATGAAAAACAAACCCATTTTGCCCCATTATTTTCTTAACCCATTGCGCCACCAAGCTCACGCAAAGTATCGGTGTGATGGTGGTGGGGGACTAACCAACGAGTACGCGCAACATGGCTGCGTGCGACTGCGGCCGAGTGTTGGTGCGTTGATGAGATCCTCTCCACACCGAGTGTCAGGCCCGTATCCACCTTTTCACTGCGACGGGCGTATGGCTGTTTTTTGTGTTCCATAATTGTTTTTCCTTCAAAACTCATTTCTACTCTGTTATTTATTTCTTTTGTGAATTCATTCGTGATCAAGAATTATGTGAACAAACCAGGAAGTTGGAAATCTAGTTTTAAGGTTACGTTAGGTAAGTCTGTTGACATGGTTTGAGATTTCTGTCTTTCGTTTGCTTCTTCCAAATAGAAAATTGAACTACAAATCAACCAAATATCATAGTCAAACTCTCAAATTGTATATGTATTGGATATTGTATTTTTTTTTATCATTCCGAGACATGGAAAACGGTGCAAACATTGATACTATATTCTTTCTCTCGCTCAGTTCATCTCTTCCCCTTTATTATTATCAAATTGATTCCCAATTATTCTTTATCTGATTATTGAATATTTCATATTTTTGTCCATTTGGAGATAGTCAAAACGCCGAAAACGTTAACGTGGTTTTTTTCCCTTGTACGGTTGTTTTTTTCTCAAAATTATTAAATTATCATAATTTCAAATGATGGAAAAAAGAATAATTTCTATTGTTTTTCGCTCATAACCATTATATGAATTGTAAATTATTGTTCTGCAGTTAAGTTTAGTCATTCCATTCTTAGATTTTCCTACTGATTCATAGAAAAGAAATCACTTTTGTCAATTTCGTTTTGCAAAATTAAATTTTGATGATCCCAAATACTGAGGTAACGTATTTTTTTATTGTTGTATTCAGTGACTTTATTGTAAACTACAAAATACATGCAATAAAAAAAATTATAAAATTACGTTTTCCCGTTTTTCTCCCTCTCAACGCTAGCGCCTATGATTTTTGAACGGTACCGCACCTAAGTGCCTGGGCGCATCATCCAGACCTCTGTCGCTCCGTGCGGAGCTATAGAGTGGGGACAGACGATGGTGGCGCAATGGGTTAATGATGGAGAGGGGAGGGAGAGTCAATTTGGGAAATAGCAAACAGACCCATTTTGCCCCATTTATATTTTTGCTTCCGAATCGAAGCTTTGTAATCGGTCGATTTTTCGATTCGCTAATTTTGATTGGAAATGATGTAGAATGGTCTGAAACGTAAAAATACGAAGTTTGAGGACCATGTATGTACGTTAGGCAGGCTCAAAAAACATTTGGTCCGAATTTCAATTGGCAAGTTTATAGAAACGAGAGCTCATTAGTTCAAATGACTGTGTAATTTTTTTCCGATTTTTAGCAACATTTCTAGTGCTTCCGCAAACGATTTGAAAATATACAAAAATATCTGACCCACTGGCAGTTCGTCATTATGGACGTTAGTGAAAAGTCAAATGATTTTATGGCGATCCCTTGTCAGGTAGCAAGAGTGTCGACCCAGTGTGATGTACAAGTGGGCATGTTCTAGGAAATATCTAAAGGTTCTGCCATTATGCTCACTAGTCACAAAATCGTCAATGTTAAGAAAACAACTGAAAACTTTTTTCTTTTACTTTATGTATTTTCAAACGATAATTTCAGATATCTTGATTTCCTTAACTTCGGCTGATCTAAACAGAATTCATCAATAATGTTCTGTAATTACCGCATTGAATAACGTCATATTTATTCATATAAAAAAAAAGTTGGGACGGGAGATATCCTCTCATCTATGTTGAAGAAAATAATTTAGACATTATTCTTTCAATTTTCTTCCCTTATCAATTGAAATGACTTTCTAGACTACTGAAATGATTAAATCATTAACAAATTTTTCTTGCATGCTCTGTCTCGATTAAAGTCAAATTTCAATATAGTGAGAATTAGGCACTGTTCTTTTCCAAGAATCTATAAAGATAGTGCTACAACAATTCAATAGATAATATTTCGATGACATCGGATTGCAGCATCACAATCCGAATGAAATTAATATTTCAATATTCTTAAAAATTTAAATTAGTAACAGATAATTCCGATAATACGATTTGTGAGGCTCTTTTGTGCCTTCAGGGACCTTCTAAGAATGTAAAAATTCTGGGATTTTACGAGGAGTCATTCAGTTTGACGGTCAGGGGCGAGTATTGAGCAAATTTCATAATTTCTCCATTAATTTATGATTGGACAAGCCGAAAATTTTGGGGGTGGAGTTTTTGCCCACTTAATATTCCTTTTACTGGAATACCTATGAATTTTGGGTCTCTCCTCAATCCCTCCTGAACACAGAAAGTCATTTGACGATGCACTACCAAACCAATCACATCGAAATAATTGCTACGTTGATTTTTTTCTCTTCTGTAAAGATTAACAACAAAAAACGTACGAAAATGCCAGAAACGCGACAAGACATTGACATCACTTTCGTCGGTAGTGCAACACCGGAAATTTGTGGAAACCGTTTGCCTTCCAATAGGCAGGTTTTACAGTGTTTTTTCTATCACACGAGACATGTAACACCGAAGCTTACTGCCCGTGAAGCCGCAAAGTGTATTGTGCGGAAGTGTGCCCTTTTTTGGGAATACGCAGGAATCCCAATCGTGCAAGAGTCCTATGCTATTACGAAAGTGGATAATCTAGTGAATTAGTATAGAAATATTCAAAGGTACAGCGATTGTCGAAAGGAGAAATATTTAGTAGCGCAAGTGAAAGAGATCGAGTTCCAACATATGCTAGACAAATTATTTCATTCAATCAGCGGAGTGCACAAATTAAATTTCGGAACAGTGAAATATTTTTCTATAAGACATACACGGTTTTACAGCGATCATTTTTTGATAATTTTTTTCGGTTCCATTGCTCAGAGCAACGAAGAATTTTCTGCCTACGATTCTCCTGATTAAAATCCTGAGAGAAAAAATAATGCCCCCGATTACCACTTGAGCTTCAAAATTATTTGAGGAGAAATCACTCGCGCTTCGCACTCGGGATTTTTGAACTTGCAAAACATAACACCCTCCTTTATTTGCAAAGAAACTATCGAGAAATATCCAATCGTTCTGAAGCACCCACAGTATTATGAACAATTATTTTTATGAGTTACTCTAGCGATAAGTAATGTATATCACATTTATATTAAATTTGTATGATTTAAAAAAATACAGCGTAATAATACATTTTCTAAACTCTATGAACATTCAAAATAGTTTCAATAAAACAACTCCACTTCTAATTGAGCTATAACAATGAACCGAGTGACGTTGAAATCGTAATGTATTGAGGAATTTAACGATGTTGTTTGTCAAGTTAAATTCCAAAAAAGTTGACAAACTTAATATTGAAAAACGAATAAACCAGTTATTTATTACGGAGAGAAAGAAAAAAATCGACCTGTGCTAGAGAAGGCTGGGCCAGCGGACTAACCTTCTCCATTTCAGTATATGGCCCTCCATAAAAACACCGGACACTCCCAGCACCTGTCGGAGCCTAAAAGTTTAACAATTTTCTTTTGCATTTTTCTCGAATTTGGACCTGTTGAAAATTATCCTTCTTTTGGAGAATGACGATGAGATAGTTAAACTATCACTTGACGGAATTAAAAAAGGACTGGATCGATTTCGGAGGGCTCTGGAAGCCCCCAAAAATGTCCATTTTCAGCAAAAATGATCCACTTTTATTCGTTAACAAATGGAATGGAAATTGCGAAAGAGCATTATTCATATTATTTGATTATTTGTCAATAGTTTCCCACCAAGTATTCAAGAAAATATGAAAAGTTTACTCATATAATCACGATTCGAAACTTAATTGACTTTTTCACGTGTATAACGTCATAACAAATTCCAAATCGTTGCGGAAGCTCAAAATATGGTTCTAAAAATCGGAAAAAAATCACACAGTCATTTGAACTAATGAGCTTTCGTTTCCGTAAACTTGCAAATTGAAATTCGGAAAAAATGTTTTCTGGGCCTGCCTAATGTACATGTGTCCGAAAGTGTGGGTCGATTTTTTCGAAAATTTTTATAAATAACGACAAATGAAGGACAAAAGTTGAAGCTAAAAATCTGAAATTTTGTCACATAGTTGGTATTACTTTGGAACATTTCTGAGCGCAGTTTCAGCTCAATCGGCTCAGTAGTTTTGGAGATACAGCAATTTCTCAAAAAATTTTTTGCTCAATATCTCAAAAACTACATGACCGAATTCAATTTTTTTGATGCCAAAATCTTCCTTGCGATAATATCTGTCGAATCAAATCATAATATTGCTATGAAACCATGGGCAACCTAGTAATAATTGGCATTTTTCATTTTTATGAAAAAATCATTGTAAGCACGATAGCGCCTTGAAAACTCAAGATAGAAAGTTGAAATTTGGTACGATTGTAGTTTTTATGATATTACAGAATGGGATTGTGGATGAGCTGAATCGGGCAAGTAGTTTAGGAGATATCCAACTTTGTGTGAAAAACTGTAATGCTCAATATCTCCAAAACTACTGGTCAGATTGACTTTTTTTTTTCACAATATTCGTCATGGTATCTTCTATCAAGATCAATCAAAATATGCATACCCGTTTTGTAAATTAAAATCCAATGTGGGCTCTATAATGAGCGTTAAACATGGACTAAACATCTGAGATTCCGGCTACTATTTTGCATGGTTGGCCTACATTCGTGTATAAAATTTTGTGCCTATCGATTCAGTACATCCTGGCATAGAGTGATTCGTCCGAAACGCTTTTTTTTCTTAAAAATCACAAATTATCATTTTATCAATGTTTTCCATCTCTGCATAACTTCAAAAGTCATATAATACAAATCCATGTTTTTTTTTACTCCATATAATCTAATATTTGATGGAAATCAAGTTTCATAACCTTGATTTTTTGAATTTACAAGACCATTCTCGTTAATTATAATATTATTCAATAAATACCTGATATTCATCCAAAATGCTGTACCACGTAGATTAAACAGAGTGAGCTTAACGGATTCAGTATTTGCTGCAGACAATCTGTGTGAGTTTGAGTGGGAGTTACATGCACATGGCGTCAGCAAATAAATCTTTATGGGCAAATAAAAATACAGTCTAAGGAAATAATTGTGCCGGAATAAGATAAAAATCAACAAGATATTTTAATTATTAGGAGTACTAATATGAATTTAATTATTAAATTCATCATGATGTAAGAGAAAATATTACAAATTAAAATATATTAAAAAGTTGAAAATGACAAATTTTTGTTTGAAACATCATAAGTAATCACTAGGATCACGAATCTATTGATTAAATGATGACGTATGTTTCTGACAATTTATCGGGACACAGAGGAGAAAAAAAGTTGAGAATACAGGCGTCGCTATTTGGATTACTCATAATTTATGAAAACCATGCGAAATACTGTAAAAGAATGATGTTTTCTTATGAAATTTGAAGATCATATGAATAAATGATGGAATGGATTTTTTCGCGAACACTGCATTTTTATTGGACTAGACTCTGACGAGATTGCAATAGTCTTAGCATTTGTTCAATTATTTAGATTCTTCATAATAAGGAAAATTTCAAAGTCGACAATTCTACTACAATGATAAGAGGAATTGGCCCAGAAATTATTGGTGAAACCCATAATGGGTCAGATCCATTTACATTCACCCGTATTTGTCGCACTGAAACTAAGGAGTGAGTAATTGCCACTGATTTTTTATGTGTGGAATTGGAATATCTCCCATTCGGAAGCTTATTACCAATGTAATTGGTAAAGAGGAAAAAAAAAGCATCGAGTAACGGTCACATGACTTCTGTCAAATAGGCTTCTACCCCTGCTTGTTTTTTCTCATGAGCGAGAGGACGGATGTCAAGTCGGGAAACGACAAACAAACCCATTTTGCCCCATTTTTTCCTAATGAGTGCGAGCGGGGGGGGGTCAACTCGGGAGTTAACAAACAAACCCATTTTGCCCCATTATTTTCTTAATGAGCGAGAGGGGGCGGGGTGGGAGAAGTCAATTTGGGAAATAACAAACAAACCCATTTTACCCCATTATTTTCTTCATGGCCGAGAGGGGGCGGGGGGAAAGAAAGTCAATTTGGGAAATAGCTCACAGATCCATTTTGCCCCATTTGGGGTTTGTTTTCTTAATGAGCGAGAGAGGGGATGTCAAGTCGAGAAACGACAAACGAACCTATTTTGCCCCATTTTTTTCCTAATGAGCGCGAGTGGGGGGAGGAGGAAATTTTCTTTTTTTTTTCTTTTTTTTTCGGGGTTCATGAACGGAAAAATGCACTCTACGCAATAACACACTCCAGATTGATGATATAAGGAGTGTAGTGTCCGACTCGATCAGGCTACGATGGTTGCAACCCATACGGACTAAAAAACCGAACATGACCCTAGTCATCTTTGACCGTTTCCTTCCCCTCGCGGCACCACCGTTAAGTATTACGTCAATTTGGGAAATGGCTCACAAATCCATTCTGACGCACCCGATAACGACTTCCTACTCTCTAAAAAATATAAAAGTAGAAAGTAGAGACTTCGCTCCCCATAAGGGTCAAAAAGTACATGTACTTTCTCTTTTCCCTCCACTATTGGAACAAAGAGAGAGCTGAACTTACTCCTGGGTCCACCAGGAATATCGCAGGAAATTCACGCGACGCTCAGTGGTCAAGCTCGGTCGTGATACTGGTTCAAACATGGTAATCCCCTATATTATATGAAGTCGGACCAATGTCGGGTCAGAACGGGGTGACAAGGGGAATGATCACAACGGTGAAGCGAGGCCGAAAAGAATGGAGAGTCAAGTGAGAGGTACGGGTCGAGTCTCGCGAGAGTCGGACAGAGCAGACGAGCGGGATGATTGCAAGCGTCAGATGTGAGCCACCTGTAAAGTGATCAGAAGGGTCAAAAGGGGGGAACAAGTAGAATGATTTGGAGGTGCAGTGGTTAGAAGGTTGAAATCGCTGTGACGAGGGGAATGTTGAGAGTCAAATGAGAGGTACGAGCGGTCTAATCATAGAGGTCAAGTGGGGTGACAAGTTGAGTAATTACGAGAATCAAATGAGAAGTACATGGAGTGGAGTGATCGCAAGGGTCAAACGGTTACGGCGAGTGGGATGGTCGCAAGGTTGAAACGGTGGTTACGAGTGGGCTGATAACTCAGAGTTAAATGGGAGGTACGAATAGAATGACCGCGAAGGTCAGATGTGGGAGACGGGCGGAGTGCTGAGGGTCAAACGTGACGCACGAGTCAGGTGATCAGAATGGTCAAAAGGAGGAAATAAGGGGAATGATGGCAAGGGTTAAACGGTGCTGATGAGTTGAGAAATAGTGAACTCTTGCGATGTTTGTTCTCCACGATGCATGACTTTCCCGTCGTAACCTTTGCGACGTTTGAGCTTCGTAAAGCATGACTCACTCTCTTCGTTTCTCGTATCTAGCTGGTGTGATCACTACATCGGTTTCGCTCGTTGGACCATCAGGATGATTCCACTTATCTCTATCATTTGGCCCTTGAGATTATTCCATTCTCCCTTTCCATCTACTTCCCGTCATCACTCGACTTGTCAACCCCTTTCGATCCTTACGATTAATGCATTCGCAACTTTCATTTGACCCTTGTCATAACTCTACGAGTGACCCCCACTGGACCCTCATAATGATCATTCCATTCATCTCCCCCCTTTGATGACTCTACTCGTACCTCTCACTTGACTCTCCACTCTTCCCCACCGTGCTTGACCGTTGTGATCATTTGCGATTATGTAAGGTTTCTCAACGCAAGATCGGGGCGCCTATCGGTCTACTAAGTGCTATGAACCTTGAATAATATTTATTTTTTGTTTTCGGGAATGTAAAAATCTATGTTAATGGAAAAAAATGTCCCATCTCTGAGGACTTATTATCGGAAACAACAGAGGCAAAACTTGAGGATGGACTATAGGTCGTTTTTTGGGGGGTTAGTTGGAGATTTCATCAGGCGCTGAGGAAACACGAGAAGTTGAAAAGTTGAATAAGCGCCATTAAGGTAAATAAATTGACATGAAATCATTCTCATTTTTATGGTGGGAGATAGGGATCTTTAGTTACAATGATTATTTTCTTGCATTAATAACCTTAAACTCTAATGAATTGAACAGTGGGGAACTCTGTATTTATAAAATTACGAGGATTGACATAAAAAATTTGTGATTCTTCAGGAACTTTTCAATTTTTGTTAATTTTACAGTTAAGACACCTTAAAATTGAAGTAAACGTGACAACCGTATATTTAGTGATGATGCTTTTGGCTTT
>NW_021680757.1:11122-13316 GCF_001412515.2 Diachasma alloeum
AAAAAAGAAAAAGAAAATTTCTACTAGTTATAACTCAAGATCGAATTATCCGATTGGCGCCATTTTTTAACTCGACCAAGATGGGATTGAAACGTCTATTTTAAGCCTTGATTGGATCGATTCGGACAATCATTTTTTGAGTCATCGTCGAAAAACCAAATTTGAAAAGAAAGCTCACACATACATACATACATACATACATACGGACACGCTCTAAAAATAGCATATTTGTACTTTTCAGACCATATTTAGTGGATCTGCCACAAAAAACTGGAAGGTTTGAATTTGAAGAATACAATGCTTCCATTTGGAAGCAAAAATGGGGTCGAAATTTATAAGTACAGATCGACTCAGAATTCGATTCTGAATNAAGGTTTGAATTTGCAGAATACAATGCTTCCATTTGGAAGCAAAAATGGGGTCGAAATTTAGAAGTACAGATCGACTCAGAATTCGATTCTGAATCGATCTAAACACACCCCTAGAGACCTTTTTTTGGTGGCGCGTCCGCCATCTTGAGAACGGTTAGTATGAGGGCAAAAAAATGGGGTGAAAATTAATGGGTACAGATCGACTTAGCATTCGATTGTGAATCGATCTATATATACCCCTAGAGACCTTTTTTTGTGACCGCGTCCGCCATTTTGAAAAAAGTATGAGGGTCAAAAAATGGGGTGAAAATTAATGGGTACAGATCGACTCAGGATTCGATTCTGAATCGATCTATATATACCCCTAGAGACCATTTTTTGTGACCTCATCCGCCATCTTGGAAAAGGTTAGTGGGAGGGTAAAAAATGGGGTCAGAATTAATGGGTACAGATCGACTCAGAATGGGATTCTGTACCGATCTAAACACACACCTAGACACCTTTTTTTTGTGACCGCGTCTGCCATCTGGGGAAGGGTTCGCGAGGGTCAAAAAATTGGGTCAAAATTTATGGATTTACATCCCCCATCATACATAAAGAAAATGAAACAAATGGGCCAAAATGGCTCCGTCACCCTTTTTGAAAAATTTGAAAAATCATCTTTTCAGGCTACCGATAAGTTCAATGTTGGAGATTACACTCTAAAAAAAGCTACTTTTCACCGGTGCCGAATGGTACTTGGGGCGAATTTCCTCGTAGGAAAATACTTGTCCTAACGACTTTTCGTATCCTTGAGTGAACGGGGGAGATTGGTTGAATGATTACATGGGTCAAACGGGGAACACTAGTGGAGAGATCACACGGGTCGAATAGGGGGGACAAGTGAAGTGATCGTGAGGGTTAAATGAGGGAGACTTCTAGGGGAATTACAACAATCAAACGCAGCATACGAGTCAAACTAGTAAGACGAGTGTCGTGATCATGAGGGTCAATAGAAGGGTCAAACGGAGGAACCCGAGGGATCACAAAGGTAAAATAGGAGTGACGAACGGGGTAAACGTGAGGATCAAAATTCCGTTTCCATCCTTTTCCCCATTTTACCCTTGTAATCGTGCCGATCGTCTTCCACATATGACCCTCGTGATAACTTCGCTTTTCTTCCGTAGTTGACTCTCCAAAAAGTCCACACCGCCTACTGGTTCCCGACTGTCGCCCCTTCTTACGCTCATTAACACCCCTCCTTACGTTCATTAGGAAAAAAGTGGGGCAAAATGGGTTTGTTTGTCATCTTCCGAGTTGACACCCCCCCCCCCCCACCTGTAGCGTCGAGTTACATCCACACACTCGCTGACCACGGACACCGGAGAAGAGATGATCGACGGGTGAACGAAAACAATTTAGCCATCTCTCTCGCTCCTATACCGGCACGCGTATATCTCGGAGATGAATTCCGTCTCCGAAATCTATCCTACCTGTGAATTGAGACAAAGAATAAGACCGTCTCAACTCGGTGGCTCGCTACACCCCCCCCCCGCAAAAAAAACCCCGCAATAATGAATTTAAAAATTCAACGAATGGGGGAGAAAGGAATTCTGAGTCATTTCCCACATTAACGTCCCCTCCCGCCCCTCGCGCTCTTTAGGAAAAACTGGGGCGAAATGGGTTTGTTTGTTGTTTTTCGACTTGACATCCCCCCTCTCGCTCAATAATAAAAAAAACAACAAATGGGGCAAAATGGGTCTGTGAGCCATTTCCTAAATTGACTTAAGGGAACTCCTCCGCCCCCTCTCGCTCATCAGGTAAAATACAACAAATGGGGCAAA
>NW_021680757.1:13492-35455 GCF_001412515.2 Diachasma alloeum
TATTCTGAAACTCCCTCCCCTCTTTGGGTAAAATTTGCAACCCTCCACCATCATACCTTCCCTTCCACCCCCTCGTGCAATTTCAATTAACAAGATTTTTATTTTTTATTCAACAATTTTTGAATTTGTTTAAAAAACGCATGGGAACGGAGGGATGGGGGTGGCTCTGAAAGATTCTGAAACCCCCTCCCCTTGTTGGGTAAAATTTGTAACCCTCCGCCGTCGCACCTGTCCCTTCCACCCCCTCCCAAAGTCTCAATTGCCGCGATTTTCATTGTTTATTGTTTTTAACTAATTTTTTAAATCAACGCAGGGGGTAGCTCAGTCAGATTCGGGAACCCCATCTCCTTGTTCGATAAAATTGCCAGCATTCCGTCGTCGTACCTCCCCCTTCCACCCCCTCGTGAAATTTTAATTGACGAAATATTCATTCTTTATTCAAGAACTTTTTTAATTATGCAATTAATCCATGCGAACGGAGGGATGGGGGGTGGCTCAGTGAGTTTGAGGATCCCCTTCCCTTGTTGGGTAAAATTTGCAACCCTCCCTCATCATACCTCACGCTTCCAGTCCCTCATAAATTCTCAATTTACGCGATTTTCATTGTTCATTTGAGAATTTTATTTACGACTTTTTTAAATCTTTTTTTAAAATAAACGCATGAGGGTGGTTCAGTCAGATTTGGGAGCCCCTCCCCCCTTGTTGGGTAAAATTTGCAACCCTCCGTCGTCGTACCTCTCCCTTCCACCCCCTCATGAGAGCTTAATCAATAGTTGGCTGAAATTTGCAACCCTCCGTCGTCGTACCTCCCCCTTCCACCCCCTCGCAAAATCTCAATTTGCGAGATTTTCTTTTTCTATTGAAAATTTTTTTTATTCAATCAACTCATGCTAAGGGATGGGGAGGGAGGGATGGGGGTGGCTCAGCTAGATTCTGAAACCCCCTCCCCTTTGTGAGTAAATTTTGCAATCCTCCGCCCTCATACCTCCCCCTGCACTCCGTCGTAAATTATCAATTTTCGCGATTTTCATTATTTATTTTATATTTTTTATTATTTCATCAACGCATGGGGGTGGCTCAGTCAGTCTCGGCAATCCCCTTCCCTTATTGGGTAAAATTTGGGACCCTCCGCCGTCGTATCTCCCCCTTCCACCCTCTCGTGAAATCTTAATTAACAAAAATTTTTAATTTATTCAATTAATGCATGCGAATGGAGGGATGGGGGGTGGCTCAGATAGATTTTGAAATCCCCTCCCCTTCGCTAGGATTTGCAACTCTATGTTATCATGTCCATCCCCCCTCCCACCCTAATAAGGACGCTATAAAATAAATTAAAACAATGTAAAAATAATCATAAATATCTAAAGCTAATCATACGAAAATGTATCCGATGCAATTCCTATCTTCTGTGCACTTTTGATCACCTAAAAGAAAATAACAAAACATGCGTCAACATTGCACACCCGTTAACTAGCTCGGCAGACTACTGGTCAGACCAGCCTGGCTACTACTACTGTCGACTTTACCGATCCGAGCGGGATATTGACGCTACCGCCATCTCGCGGCATTCCCCTTACAAGCTTCAATCATCATTCTTAACACTAAAAATTATTTCATCCAATTGATAAATAACAATGCCATTAACGGTACCAATATGAATAAATACCCCATATATCAACTTTTATAATGTTTTTAGGGGCCATTCCCTCTTTTCTAGCACCAAAATGAACAATTAAAATCAATGACGGAACAACGACGCTACATCGTCGTTGTTGGATCGCCAGAGACGCGATAAAAATTCCCAATAAGTGTTCCCGGAATTTCCGCGAAAATATTACTGAAACCTACAGACATCATTCCTGAATTCAAGACTTTCCTTTGATTTTCAGGATCATGTCACTAGAAATTTTTTACAAAATGACTTAATTTTAACATTGCTTGCTCATTGCATTTCAGAAATGCAGCTGCCTAAAAAAGACACATCGATTCCTGGGTCCGTTTTTTTTTTCTCGGTAAATACAGACAATAGAGAAATCTCAGAGTGGAATTCCCTTTTTTTTAAAGATTCAAATTGATACTTGATTCATTCACATCGTTCCATTCCATCGGGAGATATTGTCGATTGGAGACAATTTTTTATGGTCACTGAAGGAGGCAAACCATTCATCTAAATCTCGCAATAATCTGCGAAAAATCTTATTCATTAATCTATTATTATTGAATTAATCCCATTATGTGTAGATCGCTGGAGAACAACGAAAACGTTCCAACCGTTCAAACGAGTTGGAATGTTTTCTCTCTCCTTCTTCTCCATTTTCTTTCTCACTAGCTCTCGTTAAGTTTGGCGGAGGACGGGCACGTGATAACGCGACGGAGACGACAATGAGTGGGAGCGAGCGCGATACATATTCCTTTCTCACTCAGGGGGGGAATAAATATATATAATCGAACATTACTATAGTAAAAAAAAAACAAAATCTGCACAATTATTCAATAGAATCACTGGAAAACTATAGTTTTCCAGCGACAGCGCTGGGATTTTCTATGAATTTTTTTACCTACGTGTCAATAATAAATATGTCGAGAAAAAGGAAAAGACTTTTAGATCATTAGATTCTGCATTCATTATACTATTGATTATAATGTTCGATTTTACATTCCTGACAATTATTATAAAATGCGAGGACCTACCGTATTGAGAACCCCTTTCCGGTTATCGACAAATTTATGCTCGGGCCCTACCATACCAACAGTTCCGTACGCTCCATCGTAGTCCATGCGCCACCGCTACTAATTTTGCTGTTGAACACTTTACATTGTTCCTGCTCATCTCCCGTATGATCTCTGGTCAAAGTCGTATAATTATCTGGTAATCATTATTTTTTAATCATGATTGGTACCGATGCGCTATTCTTGGCAATTGTGAGCTTACAAATGATGGGACTACTCATGTTAATTAAAAAAACGAAGAAGCACAAACGATGGAGGTATCGACGTTGGTGTACGCGACCTATCAATTATTATGGTGATACAATTGGAGACGTTGAATCGTTCATTTTCAAATTGCGAAGTGATGAGGAGTTATTTTTTCGATCCACGAGAATGTCAGTAACCAAATTTGACCAATTGCTAATGAAAGTTTCACCACTTTTAAAGAAAACTAGTCGCAGAAGATCGCTGTCGAAGGAACAACGAATTTTCTATCATTTCGGTACCTTTGTGGTCACGATATTTCTTATCCCATAGATGACGATAAGATCGAATGAGCTCAATCAATAACTCATCCCCCTCTTTATAGTTTAGATTAATCCCATCCTTTTGTACACTATTTTCTCCTTCAGTGGACATCGTATCCTGTGGGCGCGTTTCGCAATCGACTTAGTAGCAGTAGCAGTACTTTAACCCTATCTAATTTCGCTTTACTGCAGCTATTTTATTATTTATTTATGTATTTTTCCTGTTTCCCTCGTGTATGTATAATCAGTTGACGCTATGATAAACAAAGTTCTTGTAGCTTATAACTTTATTTCTACAGTTGTTGCACGGTTCTATTATTCCTATTGCTTTATTGTGCGTTCGCGCATTTACTACGGAACGTTGGAAACTTATTTCTTATAGCCTGTAACCTATATTTGTTGCTTATCGCGTGTGCTTTTTGATTGTGCGGAGGCCTTAAATCTCAAACATAACCTGCGATCAGCGGTTGGAGTGGTGGAGGGAGTATCAGGCAGTATCAGGAGCATCGGTGGTCATCACAAGTGTTCAAATGTGTCGAAGTAGTAGATAAAATAATTATTTATTAATTCAACCATCGAATTCAAAGGTTTGTATCGATTCGATGACAATATTCCTTGATTATCGAGTTCTTTTAAAAATAAATAAACTTCACAACAGGTCCCGAGAAACATTTAACAATTGAAAAACTACTGGACTCACTGTGGATTGTTGGATTGATAGTAAAATAGTGAAATGATTATTTGTTCAAGAAAAGGGAAAAGAACTATAGTTTTCTAAATATAATGTCATTCAAAATGATATTTCTCCATTTAGTGGTGGTCTGAAGAATAATTATGAGTACCTGATAGTCTGGCACTCAAAATATTGATGACAACAAAATATTTTCGCAAATATAATATATTTTATTATCATTATTCCAACATCGATATGTTGCATTTATTCCCATAATATCTATTAGTGAATCGCTATTATTGAAAAGAATTAGGTGGAAATTCTGTTTCTTATGATAATAAGTTGAAAGTAGGACAATCCAGAAGTAGCAGATGTGTAGCAAAGGAATCAATTAGTTTTATTTTTTCATCGAAATATACATGAAAAATATGGAGCTTTTAGTTTTTATTTTTTTCAATTTTCAACATTCACCATTCTCCTAGAATTAAAAAATTCAATAAACAAACCCAACAGATTTTCAAGGAAATTGTGGTGAAAAATTCTATAGATTTTTATTGAAAATTACTAGACTTGGATTTTTCTATAAAGCTGATTCTGTTGAAAATATTCCATCGTAATTTGTCGACCTGAATTTTAAAAGTTTTCTGTTCTGTCATTCGTTAATTCTTCAGGTTTTTCAATTGCGTTTTTCATGTAAAAAATAAACATAATAAAGAGAAAAGAAAGTGGAATTGGATAATTGAGGGTTTGAAGACTAATATTCGCCCAATTGTTTTCGTTTTTGCTAATGTTGAAGTATTATAAAAAACTATTGAAAAGATGTGTGGGTTTTCCTCCCACTGTTCGTGAGAATCGGAGATTTAATGAGATAGGGCACGATGAAGTGTAAAAAATTTCCAAAATTAATGCAGAGAAATTTCTATGGGAGAAATCTGAACAGAATAAATATCAGCAGAATGCATAATTTTTTTTCTATTGGATAGTTTCGAATTCCATTTTTCTGTCTCCTCAGCATCGTTTTCAAATACTCAATTCTTGGTGCTTAAATTGGGGTTGTTTTCGTCTATTCAGATTAAGTATCTTGGATTATCCTTCTAATGTTTCCGGTTGTGCTTTCAAAGATCTTAGACTCAGAATCTAGTTTCTATTTGAGAATCATACACAGATAAATAAAACTTTTTATGAATGCCCTGAGCTGTACGGATTCCCTCAGGACAATCAAATTATTATTATTACTATATAACTATTGACAAATTTCTCCACATTCATTTTCTAAGTTTTTTCCACTTTATTTTTCATCTCTTACCATTAAAAAAATCAAACAAAACATTTAGAAAAGTTGAGCCGCGTAATTTATACAGAAAATATGCCAATAAAGTGATAAGTTGTATCAAAAAATATAATTCTATTGATTTTTTTCCAACGAATATTTTTTATTGAATGTTTCTATTGAAAACAATTCCACAGATAGGCTGCGGAATTTTTTAATAGAATCGACCAAAAATTAATAGTAAATTCAATAGAAATCCAATGGAATTTTTTAGCGATTTCGCTGTTTTTCTATTAAATTTTTTTGTACGTGAAGTCGAGCCGGAAGTACCTCTCTATGTCAAGCCACTATTAATTTTCAGCCTATAAGAATGTCGGAGCTGCCACCAGAGCTCCTGGCCAAGCCACTAGCCCTAATCGGCCTCACAGGCCTAGACCTCTCGAACACAACACACCGTTCAATCTGGGACGCTTTCCAAAGCAATCGTCGTCCAGACAACCTATCAGTCCACTTCAAATACCTTCCCTTGAATCACACCTTCCCAACCCCAAAACCCAAACGAAACTCATACGAATGGTACATCCCAAAAGGCATCCTCAAGCGCAACTGGATGCCGAAATATCTGTCAGAAATTCCCGCAGTAGTGGTTTGCTTCTATGAGCTCGACTGGACAGATTCTAACTGGACTGAAAAGAAGATGGAATGCGCTTCGAGAGTGCAAGCGATCAGGTCCGCCCTGGACGGTCGCTCTACGCGAACAGCAGTCGTTCTCATTCAGAAGACTCCACCCCCCACCCCCGATGCAGAGGACAATATAGCGACCGAGCGAGCGACTGCTCTCTGCACAGCTTGCGAGCTCCCAGCCAAGTCCCTCTACATCCTTCCCCACGGGGATCACCTCCAGGGATACACCTCCCGCTTAGAAAGCGCCTTCTATGATCTTGCTCAAAACTTCTATCACCACCACCACCGCACAGTAAAAAGCCACAAAGATCAGCTGACCAAGACATCCCATCAGTACCTGTTCGTCAGACACCAATTCAAGATAGCTTTCCTGAACGAACTCCGGCAAGAAAAGTTGATCGCAGTGCACCATTACAAGGCAGCTTACACAAATCTCCTCGAGATCAGGATGATGGACACCAATACATTCGAGATTAAGACCGTTGGCGCCTTCATCAATTACAAGATATGTAAGCTTCAGTTCGCCCTGAACCAACCAAGAGAAGCTATCAACCAGTTCCGGGCGCACACAGACAGATTTCGATCGAGAACAGGTTCTGAAGACCTCATCTTCGAACACCACGCCTTTATGGCGAATCAGTACTCAACTTTCGCTGAACTGTTCGACGACGCGATTCGTCAGGGTCTTCCAGCTGTTCAAACTCAGCACCCGGGGTATTATTACCAGACAGCTGCGACCCATGCAGGGGCGAGGCAAACAGCTTGTAACCAACTGTGCGCTAACGCTCTTCAAGTAGATCCGGATCTGCTTGATGACGAGATGAAGATGGAGTTCTATGGGCAAAGGTCGTGGAGACCTGGCAAACTTTCAGCGGAATGTGCGGACGCTATGAAAGAGGCTCTCGGTGTTCAGGTCCTCAAGTGGAGGGAGAAAAACGTAGACCACTCGATGATCATCATTGCACTGCTTGGGAATGCTATGTCCCAGTTTAAGATGTACCGGTGCCCGAGGATGCGGCGGCTTCTGGCGGTGCAGATGGCGGCGGAATATTATAATTGCAAGGATTACGGGAAGGTGTTGACTCTTCTGACCCATATGCTCTGGGAGTACAGGTCTGAGAAGTGGCCATTGCTCTTGACTGATGTTCTCATGAACGCGATGAGGGCAGCTTTTCTCAACGCCAGTGTTCAGGACTACCTGACACTGAGTATCGAGGCTCTCGGGCTGACCGCAACGTTCTCAGCTGATGAGCGGAGTAGGATCTACACAAATCTTCTCGGAATTTTAAATCGGAAGGTCCCACAGGCTCATCCAAATCTCCCTGAGGAAGCTATCAGCGAAGCGATCGAAAAGTGGGGCTCTGAGCTGAATCGCCTTGAGGATTTCGTCTCGACCATTGAAGACACGAATGTTGCGACTTTTGTGCAGGTCAAAGGGTCCTTCACTGCCGCTAGCTTCAATGCGAGTGGAAAAGTCAGGGTGGAGGTGATCGTGAAAAATCTGTTTGAGGCTTCTGTTGAGTTTTCGAAGATCTCCGTCACGATTTCGGGACCTGGCATGAGCACTGAGATACCTGTTGAGGAAAACAGTGATCGGGGGTGCAGATTCGAGGGAGAGGAATTGAGACGACTCAGGTGCGAGTTTCCTGCCTCTCAGGTACCTGATGGAACGGAGATTCAAGTGAGCTTGGTGTCACTAGTGTTGGGAAATGAGAAACGCCGAATTATTCTGAAGTTCCCAGGGGATCCTGGGGGGCTGGATGGCCAGGGGTCCAGGGGGAGCTTCGAGGGGATCAGGATCATAAACATCACGCAAATCAGGCAGGAAGAGACGTCGTTAAGGGTCGTCATCACCTCGAGATCCCCGGCGCTCTTGAGCGAATGGTTGCCGGTGAAGTTCGATATCAAATCTAACAAAGAAATTTCCAAGTTTTCGATGGAGGTCAAGCAGACTTTTCAGGATCATACCACAGATTCAACTACTGAATTAAGTGAAACAATGATAACTAAGGAAACTTCCGTAGTTTTTGAGGTGGAATCTATTGCACCTGGAGAAATAGTTGAGAGAACAGTTTACGTAAGGTCTCATCAGGTGGGGGTTCGAAATTTTTTGGCGAGATTAGAATTTCTGGGGAGCGATCTGATGAAGCGGGTGAGGGAGGAGACTCATGCGGTGGAAATCGTCAAACCTTTTGATATTGGAACACAATTCTATACCCGTTTATTCGAACCACTGACCAAGGCCTTCGTTGACGAAGAGTTCGTCGTGATGCCGAATATAGAGTGCTCTTCTCCATGGCCTCTGAAGATTCTAGGTAAGGACTGCCGATATGAACTTTCTTCAGCACTTCGAAAAAAAATTTTTTTTTTATTTATAGGAACTTCCGTTGAACTTGGGAAAGCCTTTAGGGAAGAACCGGGTCCCTCCAGGCTTCTTGATGGGTTGACCATAGCCGAAGGCGAATCTGCCACTGACGTCATTTGCGTCGTTCCAAGAGCACGATCGGGACAACCAACATCCACTGGGGTCTACACAATCCGATGGAAGAGGAACGTCGAAGAAGGCGTTGAAACTAGTACTAGTGTCACGCTGGCACCCCTCTGGGTAGAGGACGCCCCGGTGGGCATCGAGGCCAAGATTCCGGCTGAAGGCTGGGTCCGAACACCGATGTGCGTCAGCTATTACCTGAAGAATCGGTCAGACTATTTGATCACGCTTAAGATGACAATGGAGGCCAGTGATGCATTTATGTTCGCGGGACAGAAACAAGTAGATATTTACCTTAGGCCGCAGAATGCGCGAAAGGTCGAGTGGATTTTGCGACCCCTAGTGGCCGGTTTTGTCGCCTTGCCGACGTTAAATCTGAGTGTTCCGCAAGGTGAGTTAAGAAGAGTTTTTGTGATGATTTCGGAAAGCACATTTGAAGGTGGAGAGAAATGGTAAATATGAAAGATGTTTTTCTTGATATGATGAACAAATAGAAAGGAACACATTTTGATGACAGCTTTTCTTGTGTGGTTCCATCAGTTACACCAGGTTTGTCTCAACTATTGCGGATCATATATTGTATTCTATTCACTAGACCATATGGGAATTGTTGAATAATAATATACATAACTATTATGAATCACGATGTTGATTTTCAATAGACGATGGTTTTGCGGGAACGCAAATTTGTGATATAGGGCTACAATTTTTGTTTTGATTTATTTGTTATCGTCTACATCTACAGTGCACGTATAAAAAAATTAAATAGAAAAATCGAGCGAATTCGCCAGATAATTCTATTGGATTTTTATTGAACGTTCTTTTAGTTTTTGACCGATTCTATTGAGATATTTTCTGTACAATTTTCTTGGCTCAAATTTTCTATCTTTGTTTGATTTTTTTTTATAAAAAAAAAAGAAAAATAGAACGAAAAAAACTTGGAAAATTTGAACCGAGGAAATTTTATAGAAAATATTTTAATTGAATAAATTGTATAGAAAAATCGGCTTCTATTGACTTTTTCTATAGAATATTTTCTAGCGAACATTTTAATAGAATCGGCCAAAAACGAATAGAAAATTCAATAGAAATCCAATAGGATTATCTAGCGAATTCGACAGGTTTTACTTGCCTCATTTTCTCTTTATTCTCATCCCTATATAAATGCACGCTGCATTCACCCAATGTAGTACATTTCTTCAGAGGTTCCTGAGTACAATTGCCCCAGTAGAATCCTCAGTTCTGCGCTGGGTATAAATCTGGGCAAGGTTTTTTCGGTCACTTATTGGCGTTTTTGCTCTCCCGTTACTTCCTTCCATTGAGAAATGAACATAGTTCATTCCTCCATGTAAGGTATAGAGACTGTACGTGAAAAGAGCATTAAATTTTTTTAAAATAAATTCAACAGATAATAAACTGCAAAGAATTTTCTTTCAAATTTGTTACATTTCTCCAAGTGCTGATATGAATTCGTTCAATTGAATCGCATGAATTCCAATGCTATCGGTATAAATTTCTTCACGAGAGAATATCATCAAGATGTAATACTTCGATGTCATCTCTAATGAGCGGTGAATCTAGCAATGGGCAAATATGATAAATGATATTTATCATGATAAATCACCCCAGGCTATCCGTAGAAGAATCATCCAGGAGGTTTATCCATCTAAGTGGATTTATCTGAGTAAGGACAGTCCGTGCTACTGAATGGGGGCTCCATAGAACAAAAAATCTCCTCTATCTTCAATTATTCACCTTTCTAATGCAAAAAACCACAGGAATATTGTCTTTTTTTCAGACGAGGAGCATAAAATCAGCAGAGGTCGACTAGCAGCAGTCCTAGAAAGATCTCTGCCCACTCACGTTTATATCATGGTAACCAAGAATCACTTAAATTTTTTGAATAAAAATAGACGCATTTTTTTTTAATTATATTTTTCATGGAATTTTTTTTTGAATTTTCAGCCAAAATCATTGACATCAGAGGAACTACTCGGATAAACAAATTTATCTATTTTTTTTGTAAATTAATAGCAAATAATTGCTGTAATTATTACAAGAATAGTATTAAAGTTGAACAAATTCGCTACAATGTGTGTCTTATTAATTTCAACTCATAATAAGTTGTGAAAATCGATGATCGGTTGCTACGGCAACTGAGAAGTCACTCGCCACCTGTCACACATAGTCATGCAGTCCAGAGGCGCAGGTATCCAGGAAGTTGAAGAAATCTATAAGAAAGAGGAAGAAAAAACTAGAGAACAATTGAGAAAAATGTAATTAATATATTTATATTTTTCTATGAAATATAAAAAGAAAAACGATTTTATTTACAGTTTGTTACGTTGGTGTTATTCTTTGTTACATTTCAGTGAATCCCAATGTGGAGTTATGATGTGTAGGCAGCTCTTAGGTCCATGGAATTTCTCAAAATCAACGATTTTGATTAACTGTGATGCAGAATTTCGAAATTCGCAGTTGTTGAAGGTAAAATATATGTCCTTATTAATATATATCCTTACATGCACATCTATTTACATTTTATAATTTTAGATGCTAACTCTGTAATTATGTAGTACAGTGATAAAAACGAACGAATGTGGTAAATATCTCAAACATAAGATTTTGTTTTCACAAGGCATTAATAAGTTAAATCGACATGATTCATTGGTCCGGATCAATTTTCTCCGATTTTTTTTTCAATTTTCTTGTATATCATACTTTTTGTTTATGCATTTATGTCTTTAAAACGACCTGTTGGACACAGTTTATTTTAAGGCCCGGGTAGATTATGTTTCGAACGTGATCTTGGTTGTTTTTTTTTATTTTGATAATCTGAAATGATCTCTAATTGCTATTTAGTTTTACATAGCCTCGGAGTCTTCAAAAATTATGATTGTACAATCAGAAAAACGCTTAAAAAAAAGTTGAACATTTTCAAGAAGCGTTTTTGAATAATATTGAAAAATAAATCCAATAGGGAGGAAATTGCAAATTAATAATTTAATGTATCTAATGGCTGTTAAGTCCTCATTTGTCATAGTAGTCAATGGCTGTCAGATCGTTAGTTACCATGATAAATTATCCATTCACTATTTCCTTTCTATCGGACTCAGTTCTTAATCTGTATTAAAAATGCTCTTTGAAAATGTTGTTTAAAAAAAAATTTTTTTTTGATTGTACAATCATAATTTTTAGGTACTCTTGCGTGATGTAAAATCCAATGGAAATTGTGATATATTTTACATTAGGAAGATGGATAAACAATCGAGATAACGTTCGAAACATAATACACCAGGGCTTTAACTTTGTTATTATTTATAGTTTCAATTTTTTTCACTTCCCGAGGCGAATTGAGAAAGTTATTATTTATTTAATTCAGTTCAATTTATTATCTGCAATTTGGAATGAATAAGTCAGATGTGCAATTGAATAAAAATATGAAATCCATAAAACTCTGGCTATGATATATGTCGATTTGGTTTTTCATGTGTTTAACATCATCAAATTAGTAAAATTCATGATGTGTATCGGTTTTATAAAATATGGGGATGAAAATTTCTGTAGACGAGATCTTAATGTAAAACATCAAATGTATTGAAATATGAAAGGAGTCTATTGGTAACTCAGATGGGGACGAGGCGTAGGTCGCGGACCCTACTTGCACGGGTTCACATTTTCGCCACTCGACAGTAGCTCCTTGGGAGAGATTGGACTCGCAACCTACTTACACAGGTTCCTATCCCGTCCGATAGATGGTGCAATTATCACGTATTTACATGATATTCCACACTGTTAGAAAAAAATGAAATTTCATGGACAGTTGACTACCAATTTTCAGAACAGTGACACTGAATGCGATTTAGGGGAAAAAATCCTGAAATTTCAGATTTCACTGAAAATTCTGTAAAACTCCAGAATTTTAAGGGGCATAAAGATGAGAATCCCTTAATTTATTTGAATTTCCAATTTAATATGAACATTCAGTGTCTAATTGCATTGAATTTTCTGTGAAATCTGAAATTTCATGACTTTTTTCCTCTAAATCGCATTCAATGTGACTATAGTGAAAATTTAAGAATATATTTACCGGAATTTTCTGGTTTTCTATTCATTTTCAAGAAAAAATGAAACTGGAATTTACAGTTCTCTTTGATTTTTCCACGAAATCCTGAATTTTCAATGACAAAATCACAAAAAAACTTTTGTGAAAAAATTTTGCCAAGTTGACGTTTTATTGCCTGTTCCTATTTTCCAAAAAAATATCCTCACTTTTATTCACAAAAAAATACTTGAAATAAAAAATACGCCAAGCACGTCGTTCACAAATCATATTGACTAGAGGGACCTGATATCTCAAGTGAATGAATCCAGTAACATATATGAATGGAAAGGTCGCCATTGGAGACGCTAAATAACAAAACGCCCTCTACAAATTGCCGGCTTGAGAATACACATAGATGATACATACGCTCATATGTCCATGTGTGAGCAGACTTTTATATATCTGTGAGCACTCCTAAACTGGCCATCTTGAAAAAACTAGCGCCACCAACGGTAACTAGCGTCGCCAATTGTTAATTCGATTTTCAGAAAAAAGTCCACTCAGCGCGCCCGGTTTTCGTGTAAGTCAATTACACTGGGCACTTTCCATCATAAGGCACTGTCTAACACAGTGCCAAACAGGAGAACTGTGATTGATCAAAGACATATCTTAGTTAACACTGTGTCACTCTGTGGCCCTTGATGGAAAGTACCGATTGTTACCGATCAATTCATTAGGACAGAACGCCTCAGTACTTCATCAGTGGATTGCAACATTACTCAACCGGAGTATTCAAAATGTCAATTGATTCAAATGAATATGGTATTAAAGATTTACATAATTTCCAGTTGATTCCTCGATCGACCGTTATATATATATATATATATATATATATATATATATATATATATAGTTTATTTCACGAGATTCAGAGATCCCCTATGAGGGGTACAGTAGTGTATAAAAATATAATACTTATTTTCTAGTATTCTGTATATTGGTATGCTTGCTAGTTTGTTATGCCATTTACACATTCATCCATTCTTCCTCACGTTCTCTTAACATATCAGGTCTTTTCTTTATCATTTCACTTATGTAGTAATAGAAGACTTCGCAGAGGGAGGCGCGTGATTCTAAAATTCTGAAAAATTCTATCGCGGGATATTCCGGATTTCCTGTTCCATTTATGATTCTAGAGAGGTATGTCCGCCGTGATTCAGCAAAAGCAGTACATTTGAAGATCAAGTGATATAAATTATCGTAACTACCGGACGTGCAGCAGTGACACTGATCTCTCAGATTTATTCTAACACCTCCAGAGGGAAGGCTGAGGTGACAGCGGTGTATAGTCGATAGTCTAACCTGGGCAATTATTCTCTTCACAGCAGTGAGGTGTTTATCATAGATGTAGTTCTTAACATGGTCATTTAGTCTTCTGCAAATGTAAAACTGACATGACGTTGAGGACTGATACCTAGAATAGTCATTACCCCTCAACTTCTCACCCAGGGAATAAATTGCCCCACTCTTACGCCTTATCCACGCTGAGGGATCCATATTACCCCACAAGTCAATAGCATCACAATCAAGGAGCACCTCCTTGAACTGGAGCTGCCAATTGTATTTGGTGCTAGCTGTGGGGGTCGTGGCTATCGCCAATAGGCGTTTTAGACAAATTTTTGGGAGGTATGAGTCTTGAGACTGGAGAATATGAATATACCAATTCCAAACATTTTTTATTGCATATAATTGCAAGGGCATGAGATCGAGCTCCAGTCGCAAGGCCCAACCTTGTGTACTTTTCGGGAGAATCAAGAGTTTTTTGAAGAAGTAAGTCTGCATCAGCTCAATTTTATCTCGCACCAACAAACCCCAAGCAGGGAAGGCATACAAAACCGTGGAGACAATAACACTCTGGAATAGTTTTAGAGTGGCACTCCAGGGAGCAGTCCTTGTTTTATAAAGGATGTTGAGAACAGCTTGACTCGCAGCGCGGGCTTTCCCCACCACAGAGTTCAGAGCCGCGCCAGCTAGCGCATTCGACGAGAGAGTAACACCCAGATACACGAAGGACTTCACGAACTCTATTGGTTCATTATACAGGCAGAAGTTCATCTTGTTTAAACCCACAGGATTCCCTTTTTTCTTGAATAGCATTATTTTCGTCTTCTGCGAAAATTCAAGAGATGGGTAGTAAAGTGGATAGTGAGATTGAGATGATGAGGGGATCTCTGAATAACATCAAGGCCGCTAGCTCGAGTGTGAGAGACCCAAACAGAGTGGGAGAAATTATCAAGAAGCTTGACAGGCAGGAAAAGGAATCGAAAAAGAAGAATTTAATCATTACTTACCCACAGTGTAATGAGAGCTCAGTTGAATCAGTGAAAAAAATTCTCAACGATAAATTCAATGCTGATGAACATATGGTGGAGGTAAGATCACTCCCGCAAAGGAATGATAACAAAGCACGCGCAATTGTCACTCTCAGCTCTTCTGAGGTGAAGCGGGATATCCTTCGTAGTAAGAGTGAATTAAAGAGGAGTGACGTTTACATCGATCAGGACTGGACCTCACTGGAACAGGAATCGTTGAAAAAGCTACTGCAAAGTGCCAACGTACTTCGTAGTGAAGGCCACCGTGTTTTTGTGAGAGGCCCGAGCAATATTTCCATTGATGGGAAGTGGCACTTGTTCAATTCTGAAACCGAACAACTGCTGATCCAGCCACCAAGGAGGAACACACGAAACCCGGGGCTTGAAAAGTGTGACTCAAGCCAGCAACGCAGCATCTCAAAAAACGGAGCAAAGTAGGGCTACTCAACGTGCTGTTCTGGAATATGAGCTCTTTCTCCAATGTCGCCGAACATAAGAACATCGCAGATCATGAAGTGATATGCCTGTCAGAAACGTGGTTGGTGGATCGACCTAGATGGATGCCAGCCGCACTACGAGACTACAAGCAGATTTAGTCCAATGGAGAGAGAGAAGCAGACGTCGGAAGAGCCACTGGTGGCCTCGCTCTTTTGGTTAGTGGCGATCTTGATTTTGTAAGCGTGAGTGTATGCAATTGTTGGATTTTTATTAAACTCAATACGTGCTATGGAAATATTTTAATAGGAAATATATATTTTAAACCTGATAAAATAGATATTCAAATGAAACTAAAAGAGATGCAATCCATTCTAGATGAGCAAGACCTCATAGGCAACCTAGATTATGTGTTCATAGGGGGTGATTATAATGCCAAACTTGGCGGACTATGTTTAAATTACATGCCTGAGGAAATTTTTGATTATACAAAACTCGATTATGACTGTATTTTAAGTCATGATGGGTGCAACCCCAGAGGTAGTTTAATAAATGACTTTATGATAAAAAATGGCATTATACTTATAAATGGTCGTTCTTATAGTAATAAACCAGCAAAAATAACTTTTGTTAAACATTCCGGTATTAGTATTATTGATCTAGTCTGGGCGAAATCCTCTAGCCTCTCCCTCGTAAATGATTTTAAAGTAGACCCCACAGTTACAGCATCAGATCACTTCCCCATTATTCTGGAATTAGGGGAAAACCCTACCTCCTGTCCTTCTCCTTTAGCCAACTTCCTCCCTAAGACGGTGACTGATTCAAATAGACCTAAATTGAAATGGTTTCCTGAGGATCGAGAAAAAATTTGCAAATACTATGATGAAATGCACAAGTTAGGTAGAAACCCAGATTCATATGTCAATAACACCCCATTAGCAATTTACGAGGAATTTGTTGATGCAGTACACATTGCGGCTGAGGTTTCAGGCATGTGCATAAAGTCAAATAACGTTTATGTGAATTCTCAGAGAAACCCCAAGACAATGAAGAAAAACAAACCCTGGTTTGATAAAGACTGTTCGGAAATGAGAAATGCATTTAATCAATTAGTAAATCGATGCTTTGCCTCAAACTTCAGTGGCGAAAACAGAGCTGATTATTTGGATTGCAAAAAGGAATATAAGAAACTCAGAAAATTCAAAGAAGAACAATTCTATAAGCAGAGGGAGGAAGACTTTGCAAACGTTCGCAATTTGGGACAGTTTTGGGAAACAGCAAATTTTTATAAATCAATTGGTATGGCTAGTGCAATTAGAAGCTCGGTCAAAATAAGTAGCTGGAATGATTTCTATAGAGGTATTTATCCGCCTAGAACGCAGATTCACCTGGAATATCCCAATTTTTTGGTATATCAACTTGACATGGAAATCTCCCTTGATGAGGTTCGAAAGGCAATCAAGGAAGCGGGAAATGCCAAAGCACCTGGCCCAGACCAGGTATCGAACGAATTCTTCAAGATTCTTCCAGATTGCTGGGAGTCTAGCCTATGTACTATATTCAATGATGTAATGAACTGCGAAGCATGTCCTCCGGAATGGTCTAGAGTAATTTTAACGATGTTGTACAAAAAAGGTGATGCTGAAGACCCCGCGAACTACAGGGGCATTGCCCTTGTGAATTGCGTGACAAAATTTTTTATCTCTATCGTGAAACGTAGGCTGGAGACATGGGCTGAGGAACGTGGTATCTTGCCTGAAACTCAATTTGGGTTTCGTAGAAAAAGAAGTTGTGCTGATGCCATCTTCACTCTTTTCTCAACGGTGCATCTACAGCAGAGGCATGAGAACTCCGAAGTATTCGCGGTGTTTGGGGATTTCAAACGAGCCTTCGACACTATCCCCCACTACCTGCTCTGGAAAAGATGGCTGGAGTTGGGGGTGAGTCGAAGGCTCGTTAAGCTAGTGAAGTCTTTGTATGAACAGGCGGTAGTTCAGGTGAGATGCAAGGGAGAATTTTCAGATAGGTTCGAGGTGACGGAGGGAGTTCTCCAGGGTGAGTACTTGAGTGCTCTCCTATTTGTTCTCTACATCGCAGATTTCGAGTCTGAGCTTAGACGCAGGGGTCTCGAGGGTCCGGATATAGACGGATGGAACGATCTTCTGTTGGTTCTTTTTGCAGATGACACTGTCTTGTTGGCGAGGAATTATATTCACCTTGTGAAAATGCTGAGAGCTTTAGAAGAATATTGTAGTATGAAAGAATTAGCGATCGACCGTTGAATCGGGATAATCTACAATCGAATGTTTTTCAAGTAACTATGTCACCAAACTGATTTAATTTCGGAGATTGTACAATATTTTCCCCGAAATTTGTTTATTGCTTTCTAGAAATGAACTTCGACACTCATCTATCAACTACTCAATTACACATAATTTTTATTTTCTGAAGTATACACAAAAAACCGGGCGCGCCAAGTCGACTTTTTTCTGAAAATCGAATTGGCAATTGGCGACGCTAGTTACCGTTGGTGGCGCTAGTTTTTTCAAGATGGCCAGTTTAGGAGTGCTCACAGATATATAAAAGTCTGCTCACACATCTATGTGTATTCTCAAGCCGGCAATTCGTAGAGGGCGTTTTGTTATTTAGCGTCTCCAATGGCGACCTTTCCATTCATATATGTTACTGGATTCATTCACTTGAGATATCAGGTCCCTCTAGTCAATATGATTTGTGAACGACGTGCTCGGCGTATTTTTTAGTTCAAGTATTTTTTTGTGAATAAAAGCGAGGATATTTTTTTGGAAAATAGGATTAGGGACTAAAACGTCAAGTTGGCAAAATTTTTTCACAAAAGTTTTTTTGTGGTTTTTTAATAGGATTTCACTCATTTTTGCAAAGCATAACAATCTTTTGCAAAATAATATGGTTAACTAAAACAATTATCCGTTAATAGAGTTTCTCCTCAATTTTTTAGCTCTCTATATTTTATTTGGAATTACGTCGGAATAAAATCATCTATAATAGTCTTCAAATGATTGAATCGCATAAAAAATTTTTAAGGAGACTTAGGACTGCTCAGATTGGTTTCCCCCAAAGGTACTCAAGTGTCTACCAGTCGTGAAGGATCTGAGTCCGATTTTAGACACATACACCAACTTTCATCGATTACTTCAATATATGTATTTCTTAGGGACTTAAGGATTGAACCCGACTTTCTTCAAATAGAATTTTGGTATATATACCTAATATAGGTTCACCACATTCAGCAACTCAAAATCATCTATGTTAAATGAACCAAATATATTACACATGGCATTCTTGTGAAGGAAAAAAATACGTTTTTGCAGTTTCACCAAAATTAATTTTTCTTCGAATTTTCATTCTTTTTCTCCAAAAATAATATATACACATCTTTAGCGTTCCGCGACCATCGAATTTTTGAAATAACGGCATCATCAATGTATATCCAATCATTTTTGTTCTCTTAATAAGCAAGCATAGTGATCGCAATGAGTAGCACAATGCAGTATAGCACTATTATAAAAAAATACTATCTTATTGCCTGAATCCTTAATTTTCAATTTTTTTATGCATTTTGATGCGAAAAAGTATGCAAATGAGTGAAAAAAAAACAAAATACAAAAAAATCACTAAAAAATGGAAGGGAAAATCATCATTCAGTAATAATTTTATCTAATCATTTAAATAATTGAAAATGATTAGACAAAATCATTGAAATTTGATGTTTTTCCCTTTCATTTCTTTTCACTGATTTTCTTGCTAATTAATAATTTTTTTATTTATTATTTTTGCTTGCATCGTTTTTTCAATTGATTTTTTTCGCTCATTTTTATACAAAAAAGCATGTAAATTACTTAAAAAATGTAAAAAAAATCAGTGAAAGAAAATAACAGGCCAATATGTAATTTTTTCATGATTTCATCTAACAATTCGACTAATAACAACATTATGCAAACGACTGACAAAGTAACCTCACCTGTATAGGTTAGATTTTTTGTCAGCCGGCTTCATAATTATTGTCTTGATATGAATGGTCGGACAAAATCATTAAAATTAACAACAAATAAAGGAAGTTATCAATAAACAATAAATAAAACCACTTATACATACCATTTTTGTAATTATTTCACTATTGCGTGGGCTCCCCACCTGCACTGCACTCATGACAAGCGAGAAAGAGGGGGAGATTGCGCGGGAAGCTAATAATGCTGCCAACAGAGATTATAGGAGAGATTGCCAGCGCTTATAGAGAAGCTTTAGCCGCAAAATTTATAGCGGTGGCGCATGAACTAAAATTGCGGCCGTACCTGTGAATAAGGCAGGGCACGATTCAGAGAGTGTCGATAACTGCGTAAAGTGAGCAGAGGTAGAGTGGGGATAGAAATCACGTCAGTGGAGGAATCGGTGGGCTGGGAATGCCAAAGAGGATTGACTAAAGTAGAGGCTCAGATCTCGGGGTTGAAGTGACCCCAAGCCAAAAATAGTTCGACCCCAACGGAGGGATGGCGCCACGGTCGAATCTGACGGCTGGGCGAACTGCCTGTGCGGGTAACTCGACAGTAGCAGTCCCGCTGTCACAGGGATAGTTTCGGAGTGGATTTTATGCTCTCCGCGTCCTCAACATGTTCTTAATGTTTTTCAGGTGATTCATTTGGTGGCTAATTAATATTAAGGAATGAAACCCAGACGGTGTGATGGAGAATTAAATTCCCCATCAATCGATCCCCGTTGCATCCCTTAATCTCTGTAACAAAAAAATAAAAACTGCCATGAAAGTCAGGGGCCCGTGGGAAAAATAATTTTTTCGCGGCGCACACTGACTATTCACCATTCGCCCGCGAATTAAAAATTCACTTCTCCCCGCCTAATTGAGATTAAGGGATGAAAAAAGGGCAGTTCGACGGAGAATTAAATTCCCCATCAATCGATCCCCGTTGCATCCCTTAATCTCTGTAACAAAAAAATAAAAACTGCCATGAAAGTCAGGGGCCCGTGGGAAAAATAATTTTTTCGCGGCGCACACTGACTATTCACCATTCGCCCGCGAATTAGAAATTCACTTCTCCCCTCCTAATTGAGATTAAGGGATGAAAAAAGGGCAGTTCGACGGAGAATTAAATTCCCCATCAATTAACCCTCTTTCATCCCTTAATCTCTGTAACAAAAAAATAAAAACTGCCAAGAAAGTCATGGGCCAGTGAGAAAAATAATAGTTTCGCGGCGCACAGTGACTCCCGGTAATTAAAAATTCACCTCTCCCCTCCTAATTGAGATTAAGGGATGAAAAAAGGGCAGTTCGACGGAGAATTAAATTCCCCATCAACTAACCGTCTCTCATCCCTTAATCAATGTAACAAAAAAATAAAAACTGCCATGAAAGTCATGGGCCAGTGAGAAAAATAATAGTTTCGCGGCGCACAGTGACTCCCGGTAATTAAAAATTCACCTCTCCCCTCCTAATTGAGATTAAGGGATGAAAAAATGGCAGTTTGACGGAGAATTAAATTCTCCATTAATTAACCCCCTTCCATCCCTTAATCACTGTAACAAAAAAATATAAACTGCCATGAAATTCATGGGCCAGTGAGAAAAATAATAGTTTCGCGGTGCACAGTGACTCCCGGTAATTAAAAATTCACCTCTCCCCTCCTAATTGAGATTAAGGGATGAAAAAAGGGGAGTTCGACGGAGAATTAAATTCTCCACTAATTATCCCTCTTTCATCCCTTAATCTATGTAAAAAATGGAAGAAACTGTCAGAGAAATCACAGCGCAGTAAGAAAAATAATTGTTTTGCGGCGCACAGTGACTCCCGGTAATTAAAAATTCACCTCTCCCCTCCTAATTGAGATTAAGGGATGAAAAAAGGGGAGTTCGACGGAGAATTAAATTCTCCACTAATTATCCCTCTTTCATCCCTTAATCTATGTAAAAAATGGAAGAAACTGTCAGAGAAATCACAGCGCAGTAAGAAAAATAATTGTTTTGCGGCGCACAGTGACTCCCGGTAATTAAAAATTCACCTCTCTTCTCCTAATTGAGATTAAGAAATGAAAAAAGGGCAGTTCGACGGACAATTAAATTCTCCGTTAACGAACCCTCTTTCATCCCTTAATCTCTGTAACAAAAAAATATAAACTGCCATGAAAATCATGGGCCAGTGAGAAAAATAATAGTTTCGCGGCGCACAGTGACTCCCGGTAATTAAAAATTCACCTCTCCCCTCCTAATTGAGATTAAGGGATGAAAAAACGGCAGTTCGACGGAGAATTAAATTCCCCATCAATTAACCCTCTTTCATCCCTTAATCTCTGTAACAAAAAAATAAAAACTGCCATGAAAGTCAGGGGCCCGTGGGAAAAATAATTTTTTCGCGGCGCACACTGACTTTTCACCATTTGCCTACGAATTAAAAATTCACTTCTCCCCTCCTAATTGAGATGAAGGGATGAAAAAATGGCAGTTCGACGAAGAATTAAATTCCCCATCAACTAACCGTCTCTCATCCCCTAATCTCTGTAAAAAATGGAAGACACTGTCATGGAAATCACAGCGCAGTAAGAAAAATAATAGTTTTGCGGCGCACAGTGACTCCCGGTAATTAAAAATTCACTTCTCCCCTCCTAATTGAGATTAAGGGATGAAAAAATGGCAGTTCGACGGAGAATTAAATTCTCCATTAATTAACCCCCTTTCATGCCGTAGTCTCTGTAACAAAAAAATAAAAACTGCCATG
>NW_021680757.1:35761-60028 GCF_001412515.2 Diachasma alloeum
AAAATTCACTTCTCCCCTCCTAATTGAGATTAAGGAATGAAAAAATGGCAGTTCGACGGAGAATTAAGTTCCCCATCAACTAACCCTCTTTCATCCCTTAATCACTGTAGAAAATGGAAGAACCTGTCAGGGAAATCACAGCGCAGTAAGAAAAATAATTGTTTTGCGGCGCACAGTGACTTCCGGTAATTAAAAATTCACCTCTCATCTCCGAATTGAGATTAAGAGATGAAAAAAGGGCAGTTCGACGGGGAATTTAATTCTCCGTCGAACTGTCATTTTTTCTTTCCTTAATCTCAATTAGGAGGGGAGAAGTGAATTTTTAATTCGCGGGCGAATGGTGAAAGGTCAGTGTGCGCCGCGAAAAAATTATTTTTCTTACTGGCCTCTGACTTTCATGGCAGTTTTTATTTTTTTGTTACAGAGATTACGGCATGAGAGGGGGTTAATCAATGGAGAATTTAATTCTCCGTCGAACTGCCCTTTTTTCATCTTTTTATCTCAATTAGGAGGGGAGAGGTGAATTTTTAATTACCGGGAGTCACTGGGCGCCGCAAAACAATTATGTTTCTTACTGCGCTGTGATTTCTTATGACAGTTTCTTCCATTTTTTACAGAGATTAAAGGATGAAACACGGTCAGTTGATGGGGAATTTAATTCTCCGTCGAACTGCCCTTTTTTCATCCCTTAATCTCAATTAGGAGGGGAGAGGTGAATTTTTAATTACCGGGAGTCACTGTGCGCCGCAAAACAATTATTTTTCTTACTGCGCTGATTTCCATGACAGTTTCTTCCATTTTTTACAGAGATTAAAGGATGAAACACGGTCAGTTGATGGGGAATTTAATTCTCCGTCGAACTGCCCTTTTTTCATCCCTTAATCTCAATTAGGAGGGGAGAGGTGAATTTTTAATTACCGGGAGTCACTGTGCGCCGCAAAACAATTATTTTTCTTACTGCGCTGATTTCCATGACAGTTTCTTCCATTTTTCACAGAGATTAAGGGATGAGAGACGGTTAGTTGATGGGGAATTGAATTCTCCGTCGAACTGCCATTTTTTCATCCCTCAATCTCAATTAGGAGGGGAGAAGTGAATTTTTAATTCGCGGGCGAATGGTGAAAAGTCAGTGTGCGCCGCGAAAAAATTATTTTTCCCACGGGCGCCTGACTTTCATGGCATTTTTTATTTTTTTGTTACAGAGATTAAGGGACGAAGGAGGGTTAATTAATGGAGAATTTAATTCTCCGTCGAACTGCCATTTTTTCATCCCTCAATCTCAATTAGGAGGGGAGAAGTGAATTTTTAATTCGCGGGCGAATGGTGAAAAGTCAGTGTGCGCCGCGAAAAAATTATTTTTCCCACGGGCGCCTGACTTTCATGGCATTTTTTATTTTTTTGTTACAGAGATTAAGGGATGCAAGAGGGTTAGTTAATGGAGAATTTAATTCTCCGTCGAACTGCCCTTTTTTCATTTCTTAATCTCAATTAGGAGAAGAGAGGTGAATTTTTAATTACCGGGAGTCACTGTGCGCCGTAAAACAATTATTTTTCTTACTGCGCTGTGATTTCCATGACAGTTTCTTCCATTTTTTACAGAGATTAAGGGATGAAAGGCGGTTAGTTGATGGGGGATTTAATTCTCCGTCGAACTGCCTTTTTTTCATCTCTTAATCTCAATTAGGAGAAGAGAAGTGAATTTTTAATTACCGGGAGTCACTGTGCGCCGCAAAACAATTATTTTTCTTACTGCGCTGTGATTTCTCTGACAGTTTCTTCCATTTTTTACATAGATTAACGGATGAAAGAGGGATAATTAATGGAGAATTCAATTCTCCGTCGAACTCCCCTTTTTTCATCCCTTAATCTCAATTAGGAGGCGAAAAGTGAATTTTTAATTCGCAGGCAAATGGTGAAAAGTCAGTGTGCGCCGCGAAAAAATTATTTTTCTCACGGGCCCCTGACTTTCATGGCAGTTTTTATTTTTTTTTTACAGAGATTAAGGGATGGAAGCGGGTTAATTAATGGAAAATTTAAGTCTCCGTCGAACTGCCATTTTTTCATCTCTTAATCTTCATTAGGAGGGGAGAGGTGAATTTTTAATTACCGGGAGTCACTGTGCGCCGCAAAACAATTATTCTTCTTACTGCGCTGTGATTTCCATGAGAGTTTCTTCCATTTTTTACAGAGATTAAGGGATGGAAGACGGGTAGTTGATGGGGAATTTAATTCTCCGTCGAACTCTCATTTTTTCATCTCTTAATCTCAATTAGGAGGGGAGAAGTGAATTTTTAATTACCGGGAGTCACTGTGCGCCGCAAAACAATTATTTTTCTTACTGCGCTGTGATTTCCATGAGAGTTTCTTCCATTTTTTACAGAGATTAAGGGATGGAAGACGGGTAGTTGATGGGGAATTTAATTCTCCGTCGAACTCTCATTTTTTCATCTCTTAATCTCAATTAGGAGGGGAGAAGTGAATTTTTAATTACCGGGAGTCACTGTGCGCCGCAAAACAATTATTTTTCTTACTGCGCTGTGATTTCCATGAGAGTTTCTTCCATTTTTTACAGAGATTAAGGGATGGAAGACGGGTAGTTGATGGGGAATTTAATTCTCCGTCGAACTCTCATTTTTTCATCTCTTAATCTCAATTAGGAGGGGAGAAGTGAATTTTTAATTCGCGGGCGAATGGTGAAAAGTCAGTGTGCGCCGCGAAAAAATTATTTTTTCCACGTGCCCCTGACTTTCATGGCAGTTTTTATTTTTTTGTTACAGAGATTAATGGATGAAAGAGGGTTGATTAATGGAGAATTTAATTCTCCGTCGAACTGCCTTTTTTTCATCCCTTAATCTCAATTAGCAGGGGAGAGGTGAATTTTTAATTACCGCGAGTCACTGTGCGCCGCAAATCAATTATTTTTCTTACTGCGCTGTGATTTCCCTGACAGTTTCTTCCATTTTTTACAGAGATTAAGGGATGAAAGAGTGTTAATTGATGGGTAATTTAGTTTTCCGTCAAACAGCCTTTTTTTCATCCCTTAATTTCAATTAGGACGGGAAAGACAAATTTTTAATTCGCGGGCGAATGGTGAAAAATCACTGTGCGCCGAGAAGAAAATTATGTTTCTCACTGACCCATGACTTTTGTCGAAGTTTGTATTTTTTTGTTACAGAGATTAAGGGATGCAACGGGGATCGATTGATGGGGAATTTAATTCTCCATCACACCGTCTGGGTTTCATTCCTTAATATTAATTAGCCAGTAAATTAATCACCTGAAAAACATTAAGAACATGTTGAGGACAAGGAGAGCATAGAATCCACTCCGAAACTATCCCTGTGACAGCGGGACTGCTACTGCCGAGTTACCCGCACAGGCAGTTCGCCCAGCCGTCAGATTTGACCGTGGCGCCATCCCTCCGTTGGGGTCGAACTATTTTTGGTTTGGGGTCTCTTCAACCCTGAGTTCTGAACCTCTACTTTAGTCAATCCTCTTTGATATGAACAGTTTCACACATCGGCCGGTCAAACAGTGTCGCTAGAGTAGGGTTTTCATGTTCCTTGCCCATAATCGGTCAGAAAGTTTATATCTATAGGTATTAACCTATACGAAAGTTTTTACCTATAATCGGTCCCATAATCGGTCAGAAAGTTTATGGGCAAGGAACATGAAAATCTTACTATACCGACACTGTTTGACCGGCCAATATGTGCAACTGTTCATATGGGCAAGTGTGCATTTGAGCAACCGTTCCATCAGACTTTTCCTTAGGCCATGATCAGGTGTGCCTAAGAGCGAGCGTGCAAAAAGAAACAAAAACCCCCAGATTTATCATGCATTGAAGATCTATTATATATGTTTAAAAACGAATATTATGTTTTAGAATTTATTGTTCGTTTGCTCTGCAGACGCTTGAAGTGTTAAAAATAGTCAAGGGCCTCCAATTGTTGAGCAGCAGGGTTTTTTTTCAAAAGTTTTGAAAAATGTGTACAATCGGGAACTCTAGCATTCAATGGCGCGCTCTACCGGCCGTAGTGCCTACTAGTGCGAGCAGGTAACTTGCAGCCACAGAATGGGTTTATGTTGTGACGTATTTTCTTACCTCTGCGGACGGTGAAAAATACGCAGCTGTCAGCGACCAAACAACGAAAAGAAAGTTGGGCGCCAGCACGGGTGAACCGTGCAATTAAAACAACAAATTAAATCGGCAATTATTCGAGACAAAAGAACAACCCCCGACAGCTCAGACAACCGCGGTGGCGGCTGGGTTCTCGATACAAATGGTTGTTCTGAAGTTTTCGAAATGACTTGGTTTTCTTATCTAACAAATTATATAAAAAAATCAATAATCCGGGGAATAAATAATTTATTCAATAAACCACCTTGTTCATTTCAATTCGAATCACCCCTCAGAAAATTATTAACACAAATATTCAACAAAAGCTAAAGACTCGATACACTAGAAAATCCCTAACCAATGATTAGTCAAAATAATAAAATACTAGTCAGTCAAAAGAATAAGTTCAGTCAAAATTACAAAATCATGAATAAAGTCAAACTGTAGAAATGACTAGCGGAAATAAAGTCAAATAATATCACTGAATGGGAAGTTAATTTTCCGATAGAATATACTGTCAAAATATCCCAAATCGAAGAGGTGACGGACATCGACAGCGGCAACTGAAATTGCCTCGGAACAGACAATACAAAAGGTGACCGCAATCAAGGTCAGATACNATTTCTGGAATTCTTCTTCCGCTCACCACAATCTCCAACGAGTCTAGTCCAGGAGCCAGGGCGAAAGATTCCCCAAATAATCCCAATCCAGTCAACGCTGGTGTCCACAACAAGATGAATGGTTCCCACAGCAAGAGGTTCTCCACAGAACAACAGCTCGTTCGCCACCCAAACGAGAAGTGAGTCTAAAACCCACGCTTCTCCCATGCGTTCGGGACACTTCCCGCCAATCGAACCCCATTGGCCAGGGCCGTTCCATGAGCCGCTCTGATTGGTTGTAACCCGACCAAACCAGACTTATTCTCCAATAAACACTCAGCTGTGTGACAACGTCACCAAAATAGGGAATAAATATCCAATTCCTTTTCCCTTTATTTCGTATCATTACCGGACGTCTAACTTCAGTCCGATAATTTCTCTCGCACTGCCTAAACCATCACTTCCGGTTAGGCGAGGAGATCCAAAAATGGCCTCGCAAATCTCGGCCGATAACCGCCTTCGTCCCGTCACCGCCGACAAGTGGCGCCGCCGGTGAACTGGACTCGAGCTATCCCTCCAACGCGGGAACTCGATCCAAATATAAAAGCAGCTCTTTTACCACATAACGACTTTCTGGAGTTTCCCCCTTCCCAGCTCCCTGGAGACCTGACGTCCGAGGCTGCCGAAGTTCCTATATGTGGCTCGATACAATAACGAAAAAAAAAATACAAAAAACAAAGCATTAGTCAGAACCCCAAATAAACCCTTTTGACTCTCGCTTCGCAGTGATGACTTCTCGTCTGGATGGTAAATTTCACCGTTGAACGGTCGAAATAAAATAACACGTTACAATGTATACAAAACAGTTGTTTTTTGCCGGTTATTATTACATTTCTCGTGATTTATATTGTTTATGCATATCAACACAGTTCCAAAGTCATCCTAAAAGCAGAGAGACTACTATTTTTCAATCAAAAAATGGAGTTCGACATCAGAGTAACAAAAAACAAAGAATTTTGCAGTGTGCCTGGCTGCAATAGTTCAGCCTATCGTAATCCTACAGTGAGATTCTCCCAACTTTCATTAAAAAACAAGAGTTTCTTCAAATTGAAGACGAAATTCGGTGAAGGGGAAACAGTTGATTGTCTAATTGCTTGGAAAAAAATCTTGAAAATTGGAAAGCCAGTGACAAAATCAATGAAAGTGTCTCCGTTACATTTTACCAAAGACGACTTCTTCACTCAATGTAAGTTCAGCTGAGAATCTAATGAAAGTACTCAATTTTCTATTGCCAGTTGATATTTCTGTGATCACTCGTGAAAGAAGTTGACTTTATTCATTCCAATTGTAGGTGAAAATCGTAAAGCTGTTCACTTAAAACTCATAAGTGTTCCGTCTTGTAATTTGCCAAAGAGACAGCAAGTTGACAAAATTTTTACATAGACACTTTTGTAATCAAAATACCCGTGGAATCAACGAAAACCTTATAATTTTTAATTACTCCAATTGATTTATTCCAATTGTTTACAAGGGAGATTACATGAACGTACTGACGATTACCTGCTCATGCTAGTTCGAATTTCGGCCGCAAGGCGGCCAAGGCACTGGCCACGCCCCCCTCAGAGTTCCCAATAGCAGTTACGATTTTGTTTTTTCAAATTCGACTCCTACACAGTTAATTTCGTTTTTGTTACATAAAAAATTGCACCATTCATGTAAAATAGCCAGGAAAATGATCCTTGAAATATTCAATTCAATTCTTTATTTCCTTGATGTTGCAAAAGTTTTTCTTTGTTTTACATCTACTCATGCCTTCCTCCTTCACAGAACAAGAACAACATTTAAAAAAAAAAACTAAAATTGTCATAAAAAATTTGCCTTGCGCCTCAACCTCAAGTGAACAATGACACAGAGGGAAGCAGATCTTGCCAGAAGCTAATGCGGACATCTACACCGTTAGGAAACATTTTTAAGAACATTCGCAAATGATTTAAGAAAATTTTCACAAATGACAACATGTCACGATCATGCTGAAAGATCCGTCTCTGTTGTTCCGTCCTTCTGCTGGTCCGGTTCCACCCGCATTTCCGATGTTCCTCTCTGTCTCTCCCATCTCTGTTGGAGCCATTTCCATCCTCCAACATCTTCAACTCGTCCTTCTCTGGCCGCCCCTTTCGATTTCTAGTTGTTTTGATCAATTGCCTCTCAAGGTTTTCCTGAATCAAGATATGTACTGCCCTACCGACAAAAAATTACGTTTTCTCTCTGAAACGTCCACCTCAGCCTTATCTTAGCCATAACCTTCTCTCCTCACTATTTAGCGTTACTGCCATCGTCGCATGTTGATTCATTCATGGCCGTTACGTGCCTCATTTTTACTGCCCTTCACTTCAGCCTTTCACTTCATTCAAGATTTATGGAAATTTCACTCATTTTCGGGTCACACAAAAATCTCCCTTGTAGCCTCCTCGCGATATGCATTTTATTCATTTTACCATTCAAATAATAGTCACCTTCTTCCGTTTACCCTTTACCATAATCCTCCTCTGCCCTAAGGGACGAAATCGACGGTAAGGCGACACTCAAGCGACGGTCGGTTTATTTCACAAAGTGACGGTGAAGCGACAGTCAGGCGACGGTAGGTAAAAGATGGCGGACACTGTCGAACCAGTGTCCCCCAGCCATCATCAAAAGCGACGGTCGGACAAAATTAAGGAGTGGGGGGTGTCGACTGACTGACGCCTTGGTTTTACCGGAAGGGACGGTCGAAAAAAATAATGGAGTGGGGGTGTCGACTATTATTATATTTTACTGAAAAAAAATATCATTTTAAATGATTGATTTTTCAGTTTTCTAATTCATATGATTATTATCATTATGGAGGTGAGCAGGTTGAGGAATAAATGTGAAGTCCAGCGTTGAGCGAAATTGAGTTTTATATTGAAATTGAGTTTTTCTTTCACAACGGTGAGTGGAGCGTAAACTTTTCCTCTGTGCGAAATTGAGTCGTCGAGTGATGAGTGTGGAAAGTGTGCGATATTTAAGTGGAGTGCAAGGATGTGATTGGTGGAAAATTTGGAGAAGGGATGAGTGAAATCCTGGCTTCCAATTGGTTCGGCGTTGTAAGTTTCCGCCGATGAGCTGTGATTGGCTCGGGGGTCCTGGCGGGGAAATTTCCGTCGTGACGTCACAGCCGTCAGTCGGGCGCCTGAGGGATTATGGTTATAAACGGGTCATTAGTATGGAATTAGGTTGAGGAAAGGTTTATGGTTTTGTGACTTGGACAGATGTTCTAGACTTTCAAAGGAATAAGGAAATGGCCTTTTAATGTAGGAATTGGCCCAATGTTTCGACAGGAAAATTGGGGAATTGGCCCAATGTCTAGAGAGGAAAATTGAGTGTATGTATGTGTGTGCATGTGTGAATGACAGAGATGTAGTAGATACATCGTCACCACATTATTATCATTAGTGTGACATCCGTCAGAAAATTCACTTAAGTTCATTTTCTTTTATCATATTTGAATTATCAGTATAAAAGAGGGAACGTTTGAAACCCAAAGTTATCTTCTATGATCGGGGGAATGACCTCTCAATGTTTGGTATGTTTCGGAAGCAAACATCTGTGAACGATTAAAATATGTGCCTCAACGGTAAGATTTTCCCAAATAAGGGGGATATCAGCTGTGTAGTATCAACTGCACTCTAAACACTCGAGTCTAATCTTGTCCCCCTAATCACACGCCTTCCGCGTAAGACCTAAAAGAGGGCAATAAACTTTGAACCCGAAAACGGAAAAAAGTTAATTATTAATTCTAACCGTGGGTCCAACGTTTGATTAAAAAACAGAACAACGTCTCTCGCTTCCCACGTGGAGGAAACGAGGTAAACATTAGAACATCTGTGACACAAAATAGTGACCTGCATGATGCAGTAAAATAATTCCGTAACGAATAATTTTATAATTTTAAAATGAATTCAACAGCTACAATTATTCTATTGCGAAGAATATAAAAATAATGTAAAGGAAAGAAATATTTTTATGTTGAACTAAATTACAATTTTCTCACAAAAGGGATGATAATTATTGAATAAATTTCATGAAATTTATGAATGCGTGACATCCGTCGAAAAATGCTTTATAATCCATTTTTCCTAAATAATTTTCTCTATGGAATAACCATTATTTCATAATTTTTATGAACGCATATCTGTAATGAGAGTCAAATGCGAAAATCCCAAAGGTTCCTTGTAGGAATAGAGAAGGTGGAATAATAGACTGGAAAGGGTAACCCAATCAAATGTAGAGACGACACCCATAAAAATTATCCATGTAGAATTAAATCACGAATGAATGAATTAATATTTTCTTGTTTTAAAATTGTGGAAACTATCAATTTAACAAATTAGAAAGGCATAAGATGTCTGTGAATCTCATTACCGGTTGGCAATAGAAAAATCAATAACACCTCGGAAAATGTATGAGAATGTGAATGGGGTGAAACCTACGTTTTGGGGCTAACCCGGAACCTCACCGTTTAAGAGATTTCGCGGGTGACTAAGCTGGACAGTGACCATATAGCGGAAGTGTGATGCTATGACTCAATTAGGGGAAAAACGCCTAAAAATAACCACAAGTTATGATACGATTTTTATTAGGGGAAGCAGATGGTTGACTATTCCTTTCACAAAATTTGGAAAAACTACGCAAGTCCAAACGGAAAATGAGAAGGCCTAATGTCACCTAATCACCAATCGACGAGCTCCATGAAGGGATAGGAGAAACGTCACCACCAATCCCCGAATAATATCCAAAGAAATCCAATAATTAGGCGGATACCTGCAGAAGACAATGGTAAAAACAGGGGGAAGCTTCTAGAACCTTCCACCCCTGATGACACACTTTCGATTCAATATAAAAAGGGAGCCGCGACGCGGAAAAAGTCAGTTCCACTACACGTTCCAGTTCTTCATCAACTCTTCAGTTGGCTACTTTCATCGATTCTACAAGTGCGATAGTCACAAGTTTAGAATTGGTAGAGACGCCTGTTTTCTGAGTTAGATAAATTCATTCAGTCCTAAAGTGGGGACCCAAGTAATTTTGAAGTAACAATCAAATGTAGAGTTTTTCGTAACTTTACTTATTTAAAATATTCGACGACTTTTTGTCAATGAATGGAATCTTTCATGATTCTTTGATAATTTATATTGCCAACTGAAAATATCGGAACTCAATTAACATCTTGGAATTCTAATAATTATTATTCATTCGAAGTAATTAAAACGAAATTATTGTAAACGAATAACTTTAGAATTAGGAAACGACAATCCTGTACAAGCACAACGAGAAGAAGGTCACGTAAGTTGTACGACCATCATTATAATTGTAAACTCACCAAAATTTCAGAATATAATTGTTCAGATTTAAAATTCTTTCATTTCAAACTAACGCCTTGTGTTTCCAGCCTTTCCCATTGATAATACTGGGGAATAATTAACTTCAATTCAAGGGGACCTTATTATTCAACTCTCTAGTGATTTGTTTTCTAACATTTGCCAATTAAAATTTATTTCAAAAGTTTTCATACTTTTCATGTCATTTTCACATGACAACCAATGTTATAGTCGACATTTCATCATTCCCGACATAACAAATGATTAACTTGGAAAATTATTAAATAATTCGATTGAACTCAGAAGAATTCTTAAATTGTTTCTAAATAAAAAGAAACAACAAAGACATTAACATTTATTTGAAAATAAATTAAAAATGAGAATTGTGGAGGGAGATATGGGCATTCTTAAAACAACTCTCATTGGTAGTTGGGGAATAGAAAAGACTGCCTACACCCCAAAAACATCTTCATGTGGAGAGATGGAGTTGATCTCGAAACAAGGAGATCGAAGGACACTGGAAATTTCAGCTAGAGTCATTTGTAATTGGTCCCCGAAATTTCCCTATGCACTCCGAGGGCACACCCTCCTAATCCGTGTATAAATACACGTGTACGATAACTGCACGGCAGTTCGGGAACTCATCAGTCTGAGATTTTAGCTAAAACTATTAGATTTTATAATTATTGGACGACGCAAAGTTTTATACTCTTACCTTTTTCTAAAATATAAAGGAAAAGGTTTGATTTAGGGATAGGATTTGAGTTGAGACTAATTACTAATCAATAAATTTGGAGTTGTAATGGGAATCAAATTTGAATTTAAAGATATTTTGAATAACTATTCGGTTTACAAAAACATAAGCGTGATTTTACAGAAATCTATGTAGTTAAAATTCCTAACCTTGGAATGATCTGAAGGATTCGAATTTGGTGTTACAAATTTTGTTACGCACAATTCGGTCTATTTTTATAAATTAATCGATGTGTTTGTAGATCCCTGGATAAATCCGTGATTTTCTCACTAGCAATTAGTAGCGCTAAAGGCTATTATGGATACTTTCACGGAAACACTTTCTTCTACTCGTTGATATTTTACTAAATTTTGACTGTTGAATTTTAAGAGTTTAAGAGTTTGCTTGGGACTGTCCACAACGTGTCACAATAAACGAATTCCTTATTTGTAAGAAAAGTCACCACTCTCGATTAAAGAAATTTTATTCCCGGATAATTTCCTTTGTTCATAACTTACTATTAATTCAGTACTATCCCGGGTAATCGAAGGAAGGATTGAAAAACCGGACNGCTAAAGGCTATTATGGATACTTTCACGGAAACACTTTCTTCTACTCGTTGATATTTTACTAAATTTTGACTGTTGAATTTTAAGAGTTTAAGAGTTTGCTTGGGACTGTCCACAACGTGTCACAATAAACGAATTCCTTATTTGTAAGAAAAGTCACCACTCTCGATTAAAGAAATTTTATTCCCGGATAATTTCCTTTGTTCATAACTTACTATTAATTCAGTACTATCCCGGGTAATCGAAGGAAGGATTGAAAAACCGGACCGATTAAATGAACTATTTCCACCAGAATTGTTACTGTTCCGTCGCTGCTTCAAGACTGACTATTTTGATTTTTCTCACATTTTTATATGAATTTTGGGGTCACTTGTCACATGGGCTCCAACGAGTCCATTTTTAATTGGTGGAAAATGTCGTATGACTTTTCCCACTCTTTTGATTTTTATGGGGAAGTAGTTCGTTCGGTTTTTGGGGTTTCAATTCATCGGTTTTTAATCGTTCCTTCGCGCGCAAATCTTAGTATTGGGTAATTGGGGCATACTGAGTGTGACATTTCATCACTTTTGAACTCGATTCCGATGTCTTAGGAATTTTTAATAGAGTTCAAGTGATGAAATGCACTCAATTCAATTTACAATTGTTGGTTTGGTTCTTAATGATTTTACATAAAATTATTCTAGCCTTAAAGTTTCTAGTACAAAATTTTGGACATTACAGGATGAAGTGAACAAATTGATAACATTAAGAAGTGGGAAAACTTTATCTGGCTTTTTGCAACCACCACGATCGTATAAAAGATCGGATAAAACAATAGATTCAGGATTAGGTGAATCAAGTCCTACTCAAGACGACTCACTTGATTTACAGAGCATTCTAAGTAATATTTCGGGCGATGCGGACCAAAGTAGAGATTTGGAAATAAATCCTTTAGAAACATCGGCATTTAGAAAATTAAAATTGAAATAAAATACGTCTAAAGATAAAATAACTAAAGAAACTTTAGAATCAGACGGTCTTTGAAGTAATGAAGAAGAGTTAAACTTAAATATTTCGGATGATCTTGAAGACGGTTCGGGTGATTTAGTTAATGCGGAAATAACAAATAATACAATGGCTGATTTAGGTCCAAATTAATTAATTTCTTTGAAAGATGCAATTCCTTGCATTCTCGTGTTTGAAGGAAAACCGGGAGAACTATTCGATTTTATTGTTAATGTTGAAGAAGCAAAATAAATGCTTCCTGCAGCTGCAGAAGAAAACTTAACAATATTAGTTCAAAGGAAATGTTTAAGCCAATCAGTAAAAGATTCATTGAGTAATAAAAAATTCACTGCAATTAACAATTTAATCAAAGAATTTAAAACTGTTTATACTTCAACTAAAACTAACTAGCAATTACAAGGAGAATTAGGTTCTATTTTTCGCAGAGATTCAGATTCAGTTGTAAATTTTGCAAATAGATTAAGAAAGAAAAGTCAAGAAATCGTAGAATTGTGTAAAGTTAATAATCCAGTGCATACTGCAGACGAATTAAGAGCGATAAAAGCAAAAGTAGATAAAAATATTAAACAGTGTTTTTTGCAAGGTTTAAAGCCTGATATTGATCAACGTATGCCAGCGTGTGCCACAATGACTAGTGCTTATGAAAAAGCGATTGAAAATGAACGAAAATTAATGGCAAACAGTGAATTACGCGGTGAACGATCAAGAAATCAAGAAAATAAAAAAAGTGATGTTAACACAATTAATCAAAAAGTCGTAAAATTCATGAAAATAAATAAAAATGAAAAAAATCAGGCCCGGTCGCGCGCTCCCTCTTTAGGGTATGACCGGTAGGGGTTGGTGGAATTGGATGTGACCCATTACGGGTCGTACCAATAACTTCCCGACCATTTGTTTTTTCTTTCATTAATTTTTTTTATTATGTATTTATTTAATCTTTTTCTCGAATAAATGATGGCGGGAACGTCAACGTGGACAGTGAGCTCGAGATAGTCTAGTCAAGTTTTACGGTTAAATAACGGTTTCGTGTGTACTTCATTGAGTAATTAGATTGGCGGAACCCAGACAAACGCCTAGGGGCCTAGCACGAGTGCTATCTTGGAAGGACAAACACTTTAGGACGAGAACACCTAGTTCCAGCTAGCGCAAGCATTTAGAGGTTAGGCCGCCCCCATCCACACAATGAGCAGATCCCCCAAAACCCCCAAGTCTGCGCAAAAAGGAAGAGGGAGACCCCAGGGTAGTCGAAACAAGCCTAAGCCGGGAATCAAGGCTAAGACAGCGAAGCCGCCCCCTAAAATTGATTCCTTCCTCAACAAAAAAACAGAAATTGATGCAAATGAGGAGATCGATGACCCGGAAACTGAGGAAATGAGGTTAGCGAGGAAATTCACGAGCAAAGACAAACTACCCAGGTCGCCTCTCTTGGCTTCATATACCAGGGACAGTGCCGGAAGATTGTGCAAATACGTCATCCATATCGATGAGCTGGAAGACGATCCTGAGGAGAGGGCTAACTCCCCAGGAACGGTAACAAATGGAATCAGCACCGAGTCAGGCGACGTCTCATTAAATGAGCAAGACGAGACGATATTGGAAGCACTAGTAGCGCTGGGGTCAGAGCAGACGAGTAGCCCCGACCTGAGAAGTGTGACCCGAGAGAATCTCAACAGCAGTGTCCAGAAGGAGAGGAGGAACGAGGCAGCTAAAGGCAGAGTAGAATCCCCCACAAACGAATCGAAGGTTTCACTAGACGAAAATGATCTCAGGCTGGCTGCGTGCCTAGACGCTCTTGCAGCAGATGGAAGCGGTACTACTCAACAAGAAGTTAGAGAAGAGCAAACCCTACAAAGTGATGTCAGTTCGAGTGGAACACAAGCGAAAAGTACCTGCTCAGTGGAGACGCAAACGGTGGCAACACATCCATCACTACGCCCACAGCGGGGGGATGAATACGAAAAGCTCGTGGAAAAGATTGGGACAAAAATGGAGGAAGAGCTCCGGTGGGTCTTTGACCAGTTCATGACCGAACTAGCCGCAAGAGACAAGAGGTGGCTGATGGAACTGCAGGGCTTAAAAAATCAATTACACCTCAACGAGAAGACGATTTCTTCACTGACAGTCCAACAAAGTGATCTGAGAAATGAGATAGCATCTCTCAAACGCAGATTCAGAGAAGATGCCCTTAATAACAACCTCATTCACCCGCCACCGGGTCCGGAGGAGACTCCCCTATCCGCGCAGACGCAAGCACAAGGACGTATCAATTCTCGAGCAGAGGAATTCCTTCAGGGGATGAAGGATGCCTATTATTCCAGAGAGCAGACATCAGTCCCACAGTATCCGAGGCAATCCAGATGGGGCAACGAGACAGATAACAGACAAGACATCGTCGTGGAGGCGGAGATCCATGAGCCTCCGAGACGCGATCAAAGGTATGAACCCAACCAATGCCCGGTTTTCCCCAACCTAGGTCCCCAGGGGCGCGGATACGGAGGGCAGGATCATACTCCCTCTGCCCAGGGACCCCCCTGCTACCGTAACTCAGCAGAAGCTGCAACTGTAACAGCAGGAGGCAGTAAGTGTCAACAGGCTCCAGGGCGTGCGGAAGAGCGGAGGACCCACGATGTGCCAGTTCCCCATTATGTCCCTCATGAGCCCCTCCACACTGGAATAGATAGGCAAACGACAGTTGGATGGCAGAGTCATTGCCAGGATGATGCAAGAGGAGCCGCTCCAGCCTTTGAGCCCACATACCTCCACCCCTGAGCGCTTCACAGCTTAGGGAGGAAAAGGAGAAAAGAAGGAACAGGAAAAGGAACATTGTGGTAAAAGGTTGGATAGGACAGAGCAGAGATGCGGAGGAAGATGCAGCCAGGGGCATTTTTAATGCCACAGGGACCCTTCCAATGGTTAGACAAGCGAGAACACTGAGGGATGGTAGACTACTGTTGGAGTTAGGGTCACTAAGGAACAAAGTTAAAATCCTGTGCAGCAGAGACAAACTACAGAGCCAGGGAATCTCTCTGGAAGACGACCTCACCCGGAGAGAGGTTGAAATCCAGGAGTGGCTCTCCCATGAAGCAAGTATCCTGGAGCAGATGGGGGTCGATGCAGTAGTGGGATACCAAAAACTACGGATCCGGGGGACCTGGTGGTCTTGGTCCGAAAGAGAGGGCAAATTGGAGTTCAAACCTACACGCCACCGTCAGAGCCGCAACAGAGATCAGAATAGAGGAAGCAGAGCCACCAACAGAAGCTCCCGGGCTCGGGGGCAGTGGAGGTAGCACAAGCCCACAGAGACATCCCCCCACCCGACTGGTCTCATGGAACATTGACGGCGCATACAAAATCAAGAAGCACTGGGATTTTCTGAAGCAGTTTGACATCATAGCGCTACGAGAAACGCACCTCGAGAGGAAAGACGAGGAAAAAACCTTGAGTTGCCTAGATTCTAACTTCCTTTGGATAACCCAGGCGGCCGTCAGAGCCAGTAGGAAGGGCAAAGCCAGCGGAGGAAATTTGTTAGCGGTGAGGAAAAACTGCAGCGAGGTATTAACGCTAAAGGAATGGGATTTCGGAACGCAAATAAAGGGTCTCACCACAAGGGATGGGAAACCATTCGAAGTGATCACAGCATATAATAATAAGAAAATGGCACAGATTAGAAGTAAATTACAGCCTCTGGTGGAAGGAGCATTGGAAGTGGGTGGACTCCTGCTAGTGGGAGACTGGAACGCGAGAGTGAAGGACCGTCAATGCCCCAGTGATATTTTGGAGGAGGCCGGCATTCAGTTTGAGCGACTCTCGGAGGACTCTGTACTGAATAGAGAAGGCGAGCAGCTGCTGGAATTTGCAGCCTTGAACGACCTGGTGATCCTAAATGGAGCGGTGGAAGGGGATCGGCAAGGCAGAGCCACGTTTCTTGGGGGATCGAACTCAGTTCTGGATTTGGCACTAGCCAGCGCAGCAGAGGCCGCCACAATTGTCGACGAACTAGAGATACTACCCACCTTGGGTTCAGACCACCTCCCAGTAAGTCTTAAGCTGAACCTGAGCGAGCATAATAGACAAACCAACCAACCTGAAGAAGAGACAGATAAGGAGTCGTCAGGTGAAAGGCTTGTGTGGGACGACAAAAAGCTCGACAGCTACCAGGAGGCGATGACAAACAAGTTGAAGCAAAGCAAGCCGCATAAAGACCCGAGAGATGCCTGGAACACACTAAAAAATGCGATTTGGGAAGCAGCGAAGGAATGTGGGATGGTTAAAAGAGCTGGAAGGAGTCAGCGTAATACGGAGGTATGGGTAGACCAGGAGTACTTGGAGCAGCGGAAGAACACCTTTGCTGCCCTGAAAGCCTATCATTACGACAAGACCAGGGACCACCACAGGGAGAACTGCCTAAGGGAGAGGAACAGATTGAAGAACCTGAAGAAGGAGAAGGTCAAGGCCTTCTTTGCCGAAAGGTGGACGTTGGTGGAGTCAAGTAAGACCATGCAGGACTTCTGGAAAGCCCTGAACCTGTTCCGGCCAAAGCGACCCAAGCTGAAAGGGATCATCTCTGATGACGAATGGGTCAAGCATTTCAGCTCGCTGCTGAACTCCTCCAGAGAGGAAGTGGCACCGCAAGTTGCTTCCGAGGCAAGGGAGGCAGTAGGAACATCCAGCGAGAACGATTCCGGATTTCAGTGCGCGCCGAGCCTTCGGGTACTCCCCGCTGCCCAGGAGTGGTGGAATGCAGAGATAAGCACGGTTGAGGTAGATAGAGCCCTTGCAGAAATAAAAAACAACAAAGCTCCAGGGGAGGACGGAATCTCTGCTAAATTCTTGAAGGTGCTACCACCGGAGGGAAAGGCAGAGCTCTATTGGATAATTAATGAGTTCTGGAAGCAACGGAGTTGTGCGGAAGGGTGGGAAATCGCCCACATTTTCCCCATCTTCAAAGCTGGAGATGTGGACCGGGCCGCCAACTACAGAGGAATATCACTTCTCGACCTGGGCTACAAATTGCTCACGAAAATCATGGCAAGGAGACTCGCCAAATGGGCGGAAGAGCATGGGAAGCTAGGGGAGAGCCAAGCTGGGTTCAGGGCGGGGAGAGGCACCAGAGATCACATATATACCCTGAACACCCTCATTGGCACCCGCTTGAGGTCACCACGCCAGAAGCTGTATGTCGCCTTTATTGATTTCCGAGCCGCTTTTGACCTGGTCGACCGGGAGCTGCTGATGCAAAAACTGAGGAATATGGAACTGGATGGTAGACTCTATCAGATGATAGAACAGATCTATAGCGACACCAGAAATAGGATCATCACAGCAAACGGGACCACGGAGAGCTTTTCTTCTAACTGCGGAGTCAGGCAGGGGTGCCCCCTCAGTCCAGTGCTATTCTGCCTGTTCCTGGAGGACTTGGATCGAGCCCTGGAACGAGCGCAGTGTGGAGGTACTGTGTTGGCTGGGGAGAGAATTACCAACCTGAAATTTGCCGACGATGTCGCGCTAGTCGCAGAGGATGCGAATGGGTTGCGCGATATGCTTCGGGTGATAGAGGAATACGCGAGGAAAAATCGGCTTCAGATCAACAAGTCGAAAACTAAGGTAATGGTTTTTCGGAATGGTGGGAAGCTGACGAAGCACGAAACCTGGGCTCTGAATGGAGCAAAGCTGGACGTCGTGAACAGCTTCAAATATCTCGGCTTTTGGTTTTAGACAAAGGGCACTTTTGGAGTCCATACGAGGAAATTAGCCAATAAAGCCAGGTTGGCGACCAACGGAGCTTGGGGAATAATGAAGAGGGCCAGAATAAACACACTGCACAAGAGGCTATATATGCTGGACGTCATAGGGAAGTCGGGAGGAATATACGGTGTTCAACTGTGGGGGTGGAGCCAGAGTGAGACAATGTTGAGGATGCAGAACAGATATATCAAGATGGCAATGGGATTAGCCCCCAATACACCAGCCTATATCTGGAGGATGGAGGCAGGGCGGAGGAGCTTAGAAATCGAAGGGCGCATGAGGGCCTATCGCTACCTCACCGACATTTTAGGCATGAACCATTCGAGATGGCCTTGGAAAGCCCTGAGGGAGGAAATAAGTTGTGTTCTGAATAGGTACCCATCCAAGCTGGGGGTAAGGATGAAGGCAGCCTTTGAAGAGGTGGGTGACGGGCAAACGGTGAGGAATATATGGCAGCAGACGGATATGACAGAGATAGCCTGCCAACTAGAGGAAAACCTCCAAACCAAAGTGGATCAGGAAATCCAGGGGGACTGGCACAGAATTGATAATTCAAACTACTGCCCACACTACAAACATCTGGCAACTGACTTGGAAAGCGAGCAGTACTGGGGACGCAAAAACTACAGTGGGAGTGTGAAGGAACAGTGGGCCCGCCTCAGATGCGGCAATGTAGGCAGAAGTACGCACAAGGGATTCAAAAACCCCCAGTGCCGCTTTTGTGATGAGTTGGAGAGCCTGGAGCACATGCTTGTTTGTGAGCAGGCAAAGGAAATCTTATCTGAGTCGACAAGGGAGCTGGACGAATGGTTGAGACAGGGCCCAGAGTGCATACCCTTGAAGCAGAACATAATTGAAACGCTGAAGGGCCCCCCGAATATGGCCTTATGCAATTACATTCAGGAATTCCTTAAGAAGGCCAAAGCCAAGGAAAGTGGAACCACCCAGGGGGAAGCTTAACTCGAAGAGAGCGGAATAAGCAGCCAAAGAGCGATGGAGTGTCGTATCAAAGATTAGTTATATAGTTCAAATACTTATGTTCAGAGTTAATTATTATTTGTTTAGTCGACTATACACGTGCACCATAAACTGTCGGTCAATGTACTTTTGCTTTACAGCGTGTGTTCGGCGAGGAAAATATACTGTAAGATAATATACTGTAAAAGGTGTCATGCCATACGGTTGGAAATAAAGCATTATCATTATTATCAATCTTTTTCTCACATTTCTCCGAGGAAATATCCATAGAAGACAAGAAAATCCGTGCGCGTGCTCGCACTCACACACACTCCCATGCACACACATCGCCGATTCCGCATCGAGAAAAGATGTAATTTATCAGAAAAGTAAAATTGTTTCTTGAATGTATATCGATTTCGAAAAAAGCTAGTGAACTGCTGATTAAATGTCTTCCAGTATTCCATGATTTGTGCGTTATATCAAGATTCATCGTTTCTAACAAAAAAAACTTGAAATCGCATCGTTATGCACGGAGAAATGGTCTCGTTTACAAAAAAACGCTAATTTTCGACTTTTTTCCAAATGTTTTTTGGAAAAAACTGGAGAAACGCTGAGACGATCGTCTCCATAATCTAATCAGGTTCAAGTCACATGAAAATACAGCGATTAAAAAAAAAAAAGTTAAAACGCATCGTTTGTTCAGAAGGAATCGTGGCACAAAATTTTTGTCACAGACGTACGCACACACATACACACATCCACACATACAGACAGGTACCTGAAAAGGGTCAGAAGTGGTTCCAAAGGTCATGAAACGTGGAGAAATGCTTAAATTTCCACATTCGATTTTCGGGGTCATTACAATAACTTCCTCCCTTCGGGTCGGGAAGTTGATAAAAATAATTTTAATCAAAAAATTTTCAAAATGAAAAACAAAATAAAAAAAATCAAAATAATGGTCGAAATTGTAATGACGTCCCAGAGAATTTTAGAATTTGGAATTTAGAGTATAGCGGCCGGTCAATTTCTTGCCCAGAGTCACCTAAATCGTACGAGCAGTCTGTAGACTGTTGTGCTTTCACAGCTAATCAATCTGAGGTCCAAAGGCAGGATACTGAGTGGTATTTCTAGCGCCTCAGTAGGTGTGGTCTTTATGGCCCCCGTCGCGACCCTCAGGAAAGTTCCCTGTAAGCCCTGCAACAGGTTCCTTGTTTCCACCTTTCCTGCCCTTGGCCACCCGACTACTGTAGCATACATTAGCCTTGGTAACAGTACCATCTGACAGAGTCACAGTATCATTCTGGGGTTTAGCCCCCAGTTTTTCCCAATGGCCCTTCTGCATGCCCACATCGAGCCAAACACTTTGCTTCTCTGTGTATAGATGTGATCCTTCCAACTGAGTTTATTATCTAGAATTACTCCCAGATACTTTACTTTGTTGGTGTAGTTTACTACCGAGCCGTTCAGTATTAACGATCTGATCGTCTCTGGGTTGTATTTTTTTGTGAAGACTAGGACTGTGGTTTTGGCGGGATTCACCGAGAAACCAGTTTCCCTGCACCAGCTCTCAACGATGTCAAGTGCCGTCGCCATCAGGTCTCTGAGCACCCTCAGAAAACCGCTTCTAACCACTATTGCCACATCATCGGCAAAGCCAATGACATGGCACCCCGCTCCACGCAGCCTTTCCAGAAGTTCGTTCACAACCAGATTCCACAGCAGAGGTGAGAGAACTCCCCCTTACGGATATCCTCTGGCTGGGCGCCCTTCTATATAGCTTTGTCCATGATTAGCCGACAGTCTCCTGCCCCTTAACATGGCCTGTGTTCAAGCAATGATCGTCCTAGGGATCTCATGCTTCTTCATAGCTTCTTCCATAGTTTCGTTCGAGGTGCTGTCAAAAGCTCCCTCAGCATCCAAGAAGGGTCCTATGGCATATCCCTTGGCAGCGAATTGTCCCTCCACGAGTCCCACCAGATGGTGTAGGGCGGTATCCGTGGATCTACCCTCTCGATACGCATATTGAGAGCGAGAGAGGGGACTCGCTACCAAGGGCTCCATTTTTATGAATCGGTCCACCAGTCTTTCCAGTGTCTTCGATATGAAGGATGTAAGACTTATTGAGCGGAAGTCCTTTGGTTTAATATACTCAACCTTGCCCGGCTTTGGAATGAAGACTATCTTAGTCTCGTTCCATGGCCTCAGAACATGTCTCAGTGTTATACTGGCCCTGAGGATTTTGGTTAGAGGTCCTATGATGTTCTCCATCCCCTTCTGTAGCAGGGCCGGGAAAATCCCATCTGGCCCAGGCGCTTTGTAAGGCTCAAAGGTCTTTACAGCCTATTTGACTCCCGACGGTTGCACAATTTTGCCAGCCAAGGACCAGTCGTGAGTTTCGTGTTCGCCCCTTCGACTTCGCCTTGATTCTCTATCTCCTCCCTTATCAAAGAACTCCTCCCTTATCAAATATCCCGCTATTCCTCTCCCCACCCCCAAAACCCATCTCATATACCTTTTCTGCATGCTCTCTATGCCCTTTCGCTCCACCCAACCCCATATTTCCGAACCATACCCCATGAGCGACCACACCAGTGAGTCAAACAGCCATAACCTCCTCTTCCAGTCCTTTATAAACCTTCTTTTACCTATTCCCCATACCTGCCCTATCAATTTCCCTGCCTCTCCTATGCTATTATTTATCTGACTCTCTTGTCCCCCATTACTTTGCAATTTATAACCCAAGTAGCAGAACTCTTTCACTTCCTCAACCTCCCTCCCCCCCAACCTCAAAATCTCTTTCTTCACTCTACCCCTCCCCCCTCCTCTCCTGAACACCATGACCTTCGACTTATCCACATTTATCACCAAATCCCTCGCTGCAATATATTCCCCCATAAACCTCATGACTATCCTCATTCCTGCCTCATCCTTCCCCAGAACCACCATATCGTCCGCATACGGTAGCAAGAATACCTTCTTCGCTCCCAATTCCACCCCGCCTTTCCCCTTCCCACTCAATTCTTCCTCCAAGTCCGCCAACAAAATGTTGAACAGAATTGGGCTTAGAGGACACCCCTGTCTTACTCCCCTGGCCGTCCAAAATTTCTTTGATACCTTATCCCCCACCCTCACTTTGCTCGCCGGTACCCTGTAAATCTCCTTTACCCTTTCCACTAATCCCTCTGATACCCCTCTCTTCCGCATCGTCCTCCAAAGCACGCTCCTGTTGACCGAGTCTAACGCTGCTTTCAGGTCGACGAAGAAAGCGAGCAGTTTACCTCCCTTTTCCGCCAGCTGCCTGTTGACCAAGTAGTTCAGCACATAGATATTATCTATGGTCCCCATCCCTCTCCTGAAACCAGTCTGATTATCCGGAACCATCCCTTTCCTCTCCACTTCCTCTTCCACTCTCCTCATCAGGACTGCCGCGTATACTTTATAGAGAGTTTGCATCAGTGTAACTCCTCTATAATCCTCCACTCTCTTCCCTTCCCCTTTTTTCAAAATCGGAGCTAACAGTCCCTCCTTCCACTCCTCTGGCCAGCCCTCTCCCCTCCATACCCCATCACATATTCGCCAAGCTACCCTCTTTATTCCCTCCCCTCCTTCCTTCCACACCTCATTTTATATTTCGTCTTCTCCTGCCGCTTTTCTACCCTTTAACTTCTTTATCGCCTCCTCTACCTCCTTGAACGACAGTCCATCCTCAACTTCTCCCGCTATCCTTCTTCTTCCTTCACCTACCACCCTCCCTTCCCCCCTCCCAGCAACCTCATAAAATAATCCTGCCATTCCTTCGGACTGATATCCTCATTAATTCCTTTCCATACGTTTCTTTCTCTGTTTATCACCTCCCATACCTTACCTTCCTGAATCGCCATTTCCACCTCCTTTTCAAATTTAATCCTTTCCTCCTCTCACTTCCCCTCACATAACTTGTTGTAGTCCCCTTTCTTCTTCCTGTATTCATCTCTCTCTATTATTCCTTTCCTAGCTTTCCTTAGTATCCTCCTCACCTCCCTCTTCTCCGCCCTGCATTCCTCATCCCACCAGTCCCCCCACTTTTTGTTTTTTCTCATTATACCACTCTCTATTTCCTCTTTTATTAACTTTACCCTTTCCCTCACCTCTCGGATCTTCTCATCAATCGTTTCTCCCTCCCACAATACTCTCTCCAGCTCCCGTTTGAGCAAGTCCTTCTCTTTCTCCCCNCTTCCTTCCACACCTCATTTTATATTTCGTCTTCTCCTGCCGCTTTTCTACCCTTTAACTTCTTTATCGCCTCCTCTACCTCCTTGAACGACAGTCCATCCTCAACTTCTCCCGCTATCCTTCTTCTTCCTTCACCTACCACCCTCCCTTCCCCCCTCCCAGCAACCTCATAAAATAATCCTGCCATTCCTTCGGACTGATATCCTCATTAATTCCTTTCCATACGTTTCTTTCTCTGTTTATCACCTCCCATACCTTACCTTCCTGAATCGCCATTTCCACCTCCTTTTCAAATTTAATCCTTTCCTCCTCTCACTTCCCCTCACATAACTTGTTGTAGTCCCCTTTCTTCTTCCTGTATTCATCTCTCTCTATTATTCCTTTCCTAGCTTTCCTTAGTATCCTCCTCACCTCCCTCTTCTCCGCCCTGCATTCCTCATCCCACCAGTCCCCCCACTTTTTGTTTTTTCTCATTATACCACTCTCTATTTCCTCTTTTATTAACTTTACCCTTTCCCTCACCTCTCGGATCTTCTCATCAATCGTTTCTCCCTCCCACAATACTCTCTCCAGCTCCCGTTTGAGCAAGTCCTTCTCTTTCTCCCCCCAACGTGATATCTTAATTACCTTTTTCCTCTTATTTCCCTTCCGCTCTCTCTCCCCCTCCACCGCCATATCTCACTGACACTACTAGCGGAAAATGATCCGAGTCACACCTCTCACCCACTTCTATTCTCTCCATTTGTAATCTTCCTCGCTCATCCACTAACACATAATCAATGACTGACCTCTTCCCCTCTCTCTCAAATGTGTACTCTCACTCTTCATCCCCCACGCAGCTTCTATTCAAAATTGACCACCCCTCCTCATCCAGTACCTTTATGAGCTTTCTGCCTCCACCGTTTACCTCTTTATCCTTCGAATTCCTAGA
>NW_021680757.1:60115-61723 GCF_001412515.2 Diachasma alloeum
TCCCCCCCCCCCTCCTCCTGCCATAATCCACCCTTTGTGCCTGTTCTCACGTTGAAATCCCCTCCTATTTACGTTAACCTTTCATCCTTCTTCTCCATCACCTCTTTTATCCTTTCGAGCTTCTGTTTTAGATCTCCATTGATGTATACTCCCACTATCTTCACCTCTTCTTTCCCTACTCTTATTATTTCCTCTATCCACCCCTCCCTACCCTCCTCGTCTACTTCAAAACCCCCCCCCCCAACCCTTTTCACACCATTCCTTCCTGATTCCCATCATCAATCCTCCCATTAATCTACCTTTCTTGTGCACCTTCTTCGCCGCTTTTACCTTCCATCTATACCCATCTGGCAACCTCGACCTCACTATATCCCATCCTTTTTTGCTTATCCATGTCTCCGAAAACACCATCACATCCCAATTACTCAGTTCCTTCCAAAAACCCCTATCTTTATTCGTCAAACCCGATACGTTCTAAAACGCCACCTTCCAAATGCTGCCTTCGTTCTCCGCCCCGCTAACTTCCCTCACTGAGTTAACTACATTTCTTCCACTATCGACTTGTTCTGCTCCTGCATTCCTACGTCCCCCCCTACTAATTTCACCTGCTGTCCTCCCCCCCTTCTCTTCTGGAAAACCGCTTCACCCCTACCCCCTCCCGTACTACTCAATCCTTCCTTCCACTGTACTCCCCTTGCATTCCACAAACCTCCTTTTACCTCATACCATTTTCACAACTCATCATCAATCCATATTTTTCCCGTTTCTGCCCCTACTACCTTATTTAGCCTTCTTTCTATCTCTCCCACTCTCTCTATTTCCAATTGCATCTTCCTCTCTTCATGAGATAAGTCACTTACAATCCTCTCCCGCCTTCCCTTCAACTTTTTCCTGCATTCCATAACTCTTCCCCTCTGCTCTTCATTCGCGGAACCTATTAACACTGAACTAGCCCCAAATCTATCCGTTCCCCCAATTTTGCGTACCCACTTTATATTTGCCTCTACCTCCAGTACATTCTCGATCAGCTCCTCCACCTCCCTCCTCCCGTGCCGCTCTCATACCATTATTTTCCTGATTTTCGAATTCTTTTTTCGTCTCTCCCTCTCTAGCTTCTCCACCCTTCTTTCCAACTCCCTTAATCTTTCTTCTACCTGTGGATTCGCTTGTCCTCCCCCCCCGGTACCCCCCTTATCCTTGCTTCCTCGTGCCTTTAACTCCCGACTGCTTTCTCTAACTGAACTATCTTCTCGTTCTTTTCCAGCTCTACCATCCTCCTAGCATTCTCTTCCTCAGCCTTCCTTCTCTCCTTCTCCGATTCCAGTGACGGTTTCTTCTTGTCACCCATCTTCTCNCCCCCCCCCCCGGTACCGCCGGGGGCGGGCCTTCGGCTCGTGCTATAAACCTCCCACGAGACCAAAAACACTTTCCCACAATCTTATCGAAATATACTATATTATTATTACCGTATGTATATTGCTTTACATCGGCATCGGCCTTCTTTAGCCCGGCGCGTATCTGGGAGACCCGGGTTCGATTCCCGGCTGGGTGACGCGGAAATTTTTTCTCTCTAAATTCTAATTCTCTTGTAATTTTTTTTTTTTTTTT
>NW_021680757.1:64612-64751 GCF_001412515.2 Diachasma alloeum
AGAGAGAGAAAGAGACAGAGAGAGAGAGACAGAGAGAGAGAGAGAGAGAGAGTATGGTGAGATAAGACAAAATTCAATTTTCTAAAGAACAGTTTTGTCTCTCAATATATATTAATATTAAATACTATATATATATATA
>NW_021680757.1:64962-94068 GCF_001412515.2 Diachasma alloeum
TATGGTGAGATAAGACAAAATTCAATTTTGTAAAGAACAGCTTTGTCTCTCAATATATATTAATATTAAATACTATATATATATATATATATATATATATATATATATATATATATATTTTATGAATTTGTAATATTCACATAATTAATTTGAAGACAATAATAAATCATAATGGATTTATGCAAAGAAAGAAAATTGCCACCTCTGACATAATTTCAAGGTTGAGTAATTTTCTCAAAAAATCATTTAATTTCGAAGTGGAACTGTTTTACATATTTGATGTTTGGCAATTTCAGCCTTTTTACAGTTCTAAGGATCTTTGAGCTAAGCCCATTCCGTTTGAGAAAATGCACATTGGCTTTGTGAGGGATATATTTAAATAAGGTAGAATTATGTTCTCATATTTTCTGTAGTTCACTGATTATTCAGTTATGTTAAGAGCTGTGAGCCCCTTTTTGACTCAATGAATGAAAAAATAAAATAAAAATAAATTCAAATTGAATCTGAGCCAGAAGCATCCAGGTTTCTATCCAGAGATCAGTATTGAAACCTTCTTAGTGACTTGACATCATTCACAACCAACATGAGGATTTATCTTAACGTTGATAAGTCAGAAAATTATGATAGTTCATTTATGAATGATATTATCTTTCGTCAATTTAATTGAGAAGAGTAGAACTTCAATATTCAGAGTTGGACCTTGGAGAGAGAGGATTTTCTCCTCGAATGTTGATTCTGTGAATCTGTTTTTGTTGCATAAAATACGAATTGTTCATTCGTAATTTTAATCAATTATTTCTATCAAAAACAAACAAATGTTTGTTGTGTCTTATTTACCTATCAATTATATCGTCTGGGTACTAGGTCAGGATGAAGGCCAACTCCATTTCATTGGAATCATCATCTCACTGATTAAAACATCCTCGAACTTTATGTGAAGATGCTTCCTGTATCCCTGATTTAGGATTAACAAAGTTTGATCCCAATAGAATGGAGATCCCCAACGTTTTAAAATTTTTTGTCACTTTGACAATGTCTCTAGAATTATTTTACGAGAATTTATGATGATTTCCATCCGAAAAATCAGGAAAAAACCTGATAAATCATTGGATTTTGTTTTTTGTGGAAAGGAATCAAACTTTCCAATGCTCTGGTTGTCATTGCCTCCTTCGTGCAATTGTCACCAGCCAGGACACGCCAACGTGACTTATTCATGTCGACGCGACCGTAAAAATTAAAAATGACAAAAGTAATTTTAACTCAAAGAATTGAATATTACCTTTCGAGGTTACATCACCCTTGTGGAGCAATCGTTTCTCCCGTTATGACATTTCTTGTAGGATTACTCCTGGAGGCTCACTTCTTTTCGTTCTAATATTTGTCCACATTTTATAATGAAAAAAGTTGTTAATCAATTGATTTTAAGTAAATATAAATGCTCTCTATCATGTGTCTCTTTTGAGCACAAAAAACGTTATGAAAACGACAGGTCTATAGTGGTGCCACCAAGCCCTCATGGCGCACTTTTTTGAACTGCTCTCTAAACTTGTGGCTTGATCTGCATGATCAACGGTACTACCAGTAAATATCAGGATTATAATCCCGAGAACGAGACTGAAATATAATTAGTTTTTAGACATATATAGTCGATCTTGAATGTATGAAAAATCTCACTCCACTAGCCCGCGACTACTAAAACTCATAGTAGACTCGCCCTTAAAAAAGAAAATCATAAACAATATGTTGTAACTCGTGATTCTGAAAATAATCAAGACATCATTGACGTCAATTCTTAAAGACATGGTTTGAGTGGAATAAGGAAGCGATGGCCGGGATATGAGTGGATTTTCACGGGAGCGCGAGAAGGTCCAGAAATCACAACACGTGCACGTTGGTCACACATAGTCAGTTTAATTATCACAATAAATAGTCAATATTTACACGTGTTGAGTTTAGCGTAATTATCGAGGTGGTCAAAACAAATAGCGCGGGTTACAATAAAAATTAACGCAGTTCAAAGCATTAAATACGCAGGGCAATCATACGCAGAACTCGAGAAAAACAATATATTCGCAGAACACGATGTATACAATGCGATGGCTGAAAAGCGAATGAGAGCGATTAACAGGCCACGAGGTGGCAGGTAGCAAAAATCAAAGGTGTGAACGTTGCCCAAATTGTAAAAGGGGGCGTTCTCTGGTTACCTATCCATCATGTGGCGCCTCGGGTGTCAGAGGTGAGAGGCCACTGGTCATTTGAGGCGATTGCGCAGGTCAGTTGCGCGAAGCCATGCAAGCATGAGATCAGAGCGAGTGTGCGTGAGTACGTCTTTGTGTGCATGTGAAAAACAATTCGGTGGAAAACCGAACAAAATATCTTTTCAATAATGATTTTTTTTATGATAATTGAAACATTAATCTTGGGAGGAATATAGGTGTTTCCGAAACTGTATGATGAATTGAATTTTAATTGGTCTCAATGAGTTTAAGAAGTTTGACACATTGAAGTCTATTCAGAAAAAAAGTTAATGATATTCGATAGACTGTTGAAAAGTCTGGGCTGAAATTTTCGGTACACTTCTTGGAAATTTACATCAAGTGACAGTTGCACTGAATTTTTGAGGACTTTCGTCATTCAAAAGTTACAATCAACTGAAGAAATCAATGGAAACTGACAATTTCAATTCAATTATTCTATCAAAATTAATAGAAATCAGGAAACTGCAGATGGATACATTCTGCAATTTTTAATTCCTTGAAAATTCAAGTATGGGGAACATTTGAATATTACGTTACCTATTTTTTGCACTTTTTAGCCCTCCCTCCCTATAATGCCTGTTTTTTTCATAACATTGAATTAAAAAAATATGAATAAGAAAAATAAGATGAAAACTTTGAATGAATAAAAATTGAAATTGGCCCAGTAGTTTTTGAGATATTTAAGAAATTAGTGGTACATAATATCTGCGAAACTTCTTCAGGTGTTTCGTGCGAAAAAGGTGAATAATTACATTCATCTGGAATTCATATAGAATGTTGATAATCACAGTTGAATTATCTATGAATTTTCCTAGAATTTTTTCAGATTTCTTTTTCAAATTATTAATGATTGAAGTCGCTTCTTATATATGCGCTCGTATGGAGATTTTCCTGTTTAGCACGGAACCGCGTTACCATCCGAGTTGATAATATAGTTTCATGCTAAACAGAATAATCTCCATAAGAGCCAATGTATAAAAAGCAACTTCAATCAACTTTCATAAATTGGTCGCGTCTCTACAGTAAACTAAAATTTATGAAATTCAAATTTCATTTATTCATAATCTGTTGCGAATAAAGTAAAACTAATGCTTAATTTTATTCTTTGAAGAGTAACAAAGATTTAAAAAACAGCTAAAATCATATGAAAACTACGGCACAAGGAGCATTTTGAAGGTAAATGCAGGAAAAAATTAAGTTTTTCGTGGTTATAGACGGCAAAATCGATCGGGTCCGCGATTTTCCCTACTTATTCCCATATTCCGTCATATATCACCAACTGTTCAATGGGTCCCAAGGCCCAGTGAAGACTTTTAAATTTCACCCACGTATCCCCTTAATAGCTTGAAAAGGAAATCTGAAAAAATTCTAGGAAAATCCATAGATAATTCCATTGCGATTACAAACATTCTATATGAATTCTCGATGAGTGTCATTATTTACCTTTTTGGTACGAAACACCTTAAGTGGAGACCAGGGTGAAATTCATGTTTTCGCTTGGCCTTAAAAGCCATTGAACGACTTTTGGCATATGAAGGAATATATTAAAAATTAAGGAAAAATTTTGGGCTCGACTCATTGTGGCCGTACATCTACCAAAAACGTAATTTTTCACAGTTTTAGTTTGTGACGTAATTTTCTGAAGTTCACGAAGGTACAATTCTGATTCCTTTGGCGCCGTGATTGGACGGTTGTTTCCCGACGTATTTTGCCTCAGGAATCCGGAAAGAATATTTAAAAAATTCCATCTCGATTAGTTCTCCCGATATGAACCATTTTATTGATAAAAATGATGAAATATGCTATCTTCCATATGACTTTTCTAAAGTTGCTGGTTATAAATTATAAATTTTTATGAAATAATTTATCATAAAAAAAAAGAAATATCAACAGTAGTTTTTCAATTTTAAAACCATTAGACCACTTAAAAGTAAACGAAAATCGATAAAACGATCAAAAAAGCTTAACAATAAAATCCAATTTTTCTATACTACTTATTCTATTGAAATATGTCTTATAAAATGTTCTGGAGTCAAATGTTCTAAGTTTTCTTCATTTTTTTTTAAATTTGAACCGAAGAAATTCTATAGAAAATATTTCAATGGAATAAGCAGTGAAAAAAATTTAATTTGATTGATTTTTCCTATAAAATATTTTCTAATGAAAATTTGAATAGAATCGCCCGACAGCGAATAAAAGTTCAATAGAAATAAAATAAAATTGAACAACAAATTCTGACTGCGAAAAATTGATTGAAAACAAAATTCAGACTCTCTTAGCGTTACCCAGAATGCACCACGTGGAGGGAAAGTCTGTATCGCATTCCATGGTGTTATTCACACCGTATTTTGAATTATCAACATGGAAAATAAAAAATCCAGCATGAATAACTCCGGCAGTGTGTATGTATGTATGTCAGTATGTATGGAAGTATATGTGTATTTACAGAAGTCAGTCAACGATAATCGTGTATGTTGAATTCAGGATCATTAATTTCTAATGCATCATCATTCATCATGATCCTCATCAGATAGTACATCATCAATTAATTCCTGAAATGTCATTTGGCGAAGACGTTTCGGTGGAGGTGCAATGCCACCCAAATTCTCTGACTCTACTGTAGGTGCTTTTAATTCTTTCAATTGCAATTTAGTCTGCAGAGTCCCATCCACATACCCTGGATAAACTTTTTTGATGTCCATAAGCATCTGCATTATCTGTGATCCCAGATCACCTTTATAATGCTTCTCAAGAAAGTTTTGTCGATAATCATAAAGAGCCATGTACTGATGGAGAAGTGTAGGACTTCGACGACTCTTAATCCCATGCTTCAACCAACGATTTCGACACTCGAGATCGTTGATTGTGTTGGCAGGATTATCCTTCTCTACATACTCACCTTTACTGTGATTAGTCGTCCAATGCGTGGTACCCTCTGAGAAAATTTGTTTAACCCCATGATACTGTTTGCCACCATCTGTACAGATACGGGAAGTATCAGAATGAACAAATTTCTTAATATAAGGCCACAAATCTGCTTTGATCTTCTTATCAACTTGGATAAAACGGCAGATTTTATCCTCCTTGCATAATATTCCCAATACTGTTATTGTCATTTGCTCAGTATAACGACCCCGATTGTATTTACGTTTTGTTAAGAACGTTTCATCAATCTGAATCGTTTTACCTTCACCGCCAAGATATAAATCAGCATTGGAACATATTACTTCAGCAACTTCTCTGAGGTAACTGTATTAATGAACCACAGTACCACAACTCAATACAGGCTCTCCGTCTTGCTTCTGCCAGTTACTGAGATAATCGTAAACGGTCGTCACACTAACTTTTGTAACAGAAGAACAGATTATCGCCAAAACTTTCTTAGGTGCTAAATGACACGTATGTCCATCAGAAAACGTCCCGTGAGCTGGATTGAGACTCTGTCGACAGTCCTTTGCTCCTTTCTCCTTCGATGCTTTTGAAGAACATCTCCGTAACCATCCTAATTTGGATTGCTTATGATCTTCTACTCGCATCGATTTACCATACTTATCACAGACAGGGGGGATGGATTCCCTTGAAGGAATCAATCCAACTTGCTCAAAAAACTGGGCAGACTGTTCATTTGTTTGAACAAGCCTTCCAAATGAGGTAAATATCGAAAAATTCGCAAGTTTGGAATGCAATTGAGGATGGGGTTGTCATTCAGACATTGTAACAACTTCAATAAACACTTTACGAAAACAAATGACTCTAATCTGCTTCGCTGCCAGACAAACAATGAAGAAAGAACAAAGAATCGCGAAGAAAAAACAATGGCGGCCTTGTATTTTTCAAATTGAACATGATTCATAAAAAATCCGCTAGATGCTACTCTGATGGTAATAAAACTGTAATCTCTATAGTCTTCACTCAACCCGCGAAAATTTGAATCAGGAATCAATTGATATTTTCCAAAGTTTTTTCAAAGTTGTAAAAATATAAACTTGGCATATGTACGAATGCAAAAACGAAATGAAAGAAAAATCCACTCTGTTTTCATGTGAAAATGCGAAAACAAAATTGAAACAATCATACTAAAACTTCTCATATCAAAATACAAAGCAAAAATAATTGACAAAAGCCAACTTTCCTTTTCGTGTCAAAATACAAAGACAATAAAATAAAAACTCACTTTTTTCATTTTGTTAAAATACCGAAAGTGTGTAGGTCAAGAAAGTTAAAATACAGCAACAAAATAATAAAAAAGCCTCTGTTCTCATGTCAAAATACGAAGCAAAAATGCTGAGAAAATCCACCTTTTTTTCGTGTTAAAATGCAAAAAGAACTTAAACTAAAAACTCTCTTTTTTTTTCTTTTGTTAAAATACTGAAAGTGTGTCAGTCAAGAAAATCAAAATACAAAAACAAGATAATCAAAAAAAGCCTCTCTTCTCGTGTCAAAACACAGAGCAAAAATGCAGAAAAAACCTGTCTTTTCTTTTCGTGTTAAAAGACAAAACTCAGAAAGTGTATCGGTCGAAAAAGCAACGCGGGGGTTCAGGGGGCGCGGCGCCCCTGGCGGGGTCCAGGGGTGGAGCCCCCCCCCCGGTGGAGTCCGGGGGTGAAACCCCTGGTAAGGGGGGGGCATTCAGGACGAAAAATTCAGTAATCTTTAAGAAAAAATATAACATGAAAAAGAATATATTTATAGCACAAAATGGATTAATTCGACTAGAAATCACAAAACTATGCAGAAATTTCAAACCGTTATAGAAAGCCGTCGTGAATTGGTAAACTAAAATAAGTGCTTTTCGTTTAGAGTCGGTTATCAATGAATATCTTGCAAATGAAGAGGGACAGAGAAATTTTTATTAGAATCTTTTTTATAGCTGACATTTCGCTCTATAAAAAAGCTCTGTTTGAAACGCAACTAAAATTCCAGAACATTCTGGTCGACCATCGGCCTACTTCGAAAACCTCCGGGACCCTTCGGGTCATCAGTCATAAGGCACCGAAACACGCGCGAATCAGTTTAGGCTTAGCCTCTCACCATATAAGTCTATCTCGAGCAAATCACCTGTAGATGTCGTATAGTATCCATTCGTATTTCAACGTGCAGTTATTCACCGAATAGTAAATAACGAGTATTAATCAACATTATTAAGAGTTCATATTGAGAAGTCGATTCAGTCAATTAGCATTCAAAATTGAATACCTTTAACTTTAATTCTTTCACCGTTATTTTATCAATAGATCTTAAAATAAAGAAACTTAAAATCAAAATAAAATCACTGCGTCGCGAACAGCGTTGCCGACCAGGGAGGCTCGGATCATGGTATGGCGAGGGGAAAAAAATTGTATTCTGCACAGAATAATGGTATCGATGGATAAAGTAGAATTCTTGTCGGTAATTAGAAAATATTCAGTTTGGTCATTTCTCTCTTTTTTGTTTTAATGTGCATACTTTCTCACATCAATTAAACTCTGTAATATAAACTCTCTTAATAAAAATAATGCATTACACAAGTGCAATGCGTTAGATGAATCAATTCATATTCCTTCGTATCCCTCCTTTTTCCCCAACACTTTTCCACGAATATACATATCAACTTTCGTCAAATAACTTTTCACAGTCGACTTCATCCTCCACAATTACGTTTGAGTTAATACCGTTTCCACCAGAATTTCCCGGTTTCTTTGGTCCATACAGGGAATCTTTGGTCATCCTTGATAACCTTACAGCAGATGGTCGAAATCCAGGACATCCTCCACTTGATTCTACGTGTTGGCTAGATAGAACAATACCACGCATCGTGGGTACAATTAGACGATTTCGGACTTGAGTTTTGGAATGATTAATTTTGGAGAAAACTCTCTCACTATCACAATTGGAATGAGGCAGTGATAAAATAGCTAGGACTGTTTTAGCTAGATTGTAGAACAGCAATTCGCCTCCTTCGGTCTTCACTGCTAATAATGTCGCCCAAAATTGATTAATCTCCATAGATTTCAATTGTTCCACTTCGTCGAAGGAATGTCCAGGTAATGCACACCACTCATCATCGACAACCTGATGCTGCTCCTTCGCAGAAAAACTCTAGGTAAGATGGATAGAATTTCAAGTAAAGAGGGAGTTTTTTCTCTCTCCACATTAGACAATGCATACTTTGGTTTGAATATTTTCAGTTTCTCCAAGCATGGAGAAAATCTTTGTACAAGTCAATCATCACCTCATGGAGATCAGTGATAACTACTTTGCTCGATTGGAAATATTGATTGGCTCGTGTGAATTTGGGCAGTGCCCACTTTAGAAAGAGAAGATGTAATTTGACGCATGGATCGTTCAGAGCTTTGTGGATGGATTCTGCAGCAACTAATTTCAAGTCCAGCCACTTCTCATTGAAGTAGAGCTGGAGAGCAGATCATTGTTCAAGGATTCTATCGACTACTGACACTAGTGATAGCCATCTAGTTTGGGAAGGATGGAGCAGTTGGTGAGTTTCTGTATCCGTGAAAACTTGAAATTCTCCAAATTCACATTGTCGTTTTGCACTAGAGCTGAAGAAATTATAGACATTACTGGCTAAATCTTCAGCTCGTCGAGATAATCGTGCACATGCTTAACAAGCACATAAGTGCAGAGAGTGACCTATGCATTTCATTACAGTTATATGGGGAAAATCTCTTTTGAAGCGACTGGCAACTGCATTTTTGGTCCCCATCATCACGTTACATCCATCAGAAGCGGAACCAATTACATTCTCTTTGGGTATTCCTTTCTTCCCAAGACTGGAAAGGATATTCTGATGGAGGTGCTCAGCGGTAGCACTTGTTAATTTCCCTGGTTCCAAAGCCTGAACTAAGTTTCAGAATTTTGTTACAATACCTCCTCGCTCTTCATCAAAATACCTTACTAATATTCAGCTGGTTTTTGTATAGGAAATGTCTGTGGATTCATCAGTTAAAACACTGAATTTCGATTTCAGTAATTTTTGTGTCAGTTCACACGCTTCAGTTTCTCCAATTATATTCCTCACTATCGCAGGTGCCTTGGTCCTCTTCAGAGTCATTTTCTCAATGATCTTAGAATCAGGAACACCATCTTTCAAGAGCTCGACGAGATGATCCATACAATTAAAGGCAACATCATGCTCAGCAAAAAATACTACCAGTTTTATTTCAAGACTTTTTGCGGCTGCTTCCAACTTCTCGTTATCATTGGTGCGTTTGATGAACTGAGTCATAGTCATTTTAGTTGATTTTGAGGAGTTCTCATTTTCAAGATGTCTTTTAGTGTTTGCATGAGCTTCCAAGAGTGATGCATCTGCAGTATAATCCTGGTTGCACAATTTACAGTGGGCTTTATAAACATTATCTAGAACAGCTGATAGCCAATTTTTAAATGCAGGCAATCCCAACCAAGCGTCGCGAAATCTCTGAGCAAATTTCTCTTTTTTCACATTTGCGGTTTTACGTTTCTTGTTTGGAGGTGTTTGCAAAGGGTCTTGGTCATTATTCATTGTGTAAATCTAGAAGGAGAGTAGAAAATATAACCCAGCTTTACAAATTTTAGTCATTCATCATTTCTTCAAATTTCCTTGATACAAACCGTAATTAATTCGTTCTTCAATTAAGATATTCAAGATTTTTATTTGGGGGAAATTGAACAGAATTCAGCGGAAACTTCAGTCATTCGGCAACGATAGATTGCCTAATGCTATGGAATTCTGTGAAATATGGCTGAGTAAGATAACCAGCAGTTCACATATGAGTCGGTCTCTGGCATTGGCTAATCGTTCAGCATTGAAGAATTTCATTGGTTAAAATCTTTGCTCGATGAAAGTGAGATTATCCACTGACGGTTTACCGTATTTTCATGGCGCTGCTGAGCTAGTCAAGTCATGAAAGTGGCCCCTCTAGATGTCCTTTACTCATTTCAAATTGAACCGTGAATTTTTGAAATTCTCCAATAACTTTGACCAAAAAATGATACCCGAAAATCACCCACTCAGGGGACAAAAAAGTGGGATACCATGATACCATTAATCCAATCATGGTACATTGTATGGGTACCCGAAATCCTAGTAGAGATACTAGGAAGATGGTACGGTTGGCAACGCTGGTCGCGAGACAAATTATTTAAGCGTTCAAACTCAAATCTCAGCCGTTGAACTCAATGACAAATCGACTAAGCGAAATAAAGGAAATTGGATTCCAACGCGAGTAAACGAGAGAATGAGAGAGAGCTGTACGAAGTATTTTGTTACAGTAATTCTGATCAGAGTAGCGAGGGCTCCATCAGGCAATAAATCTTCAAAAAAACTACAGTCCTACGGGACTCAGATATGCGCGACATCTAATCAAATATTGTAATCTTTAGCCAAAGCCCTGCCCACGTTACAAATAACACTTTTCGCTGAATAAAAGCAACTACCATGCTCACCCACGAGTCCGGTCTGCTGCGTTTACCAAAAACCCTCCAGTCTGCTAAATCCTCCGACAAATCCCGCTTGCCACGAAACTCCTCGATTCTAGATTCCCAAAAATGATCTCTCCGACTCCCCAAAATGGTTCCAGCTCCAGGGAAATTGCTTCGGCACCAAATTTTAGACGACGCACGAATTATTGATGGCTACTCTATGATCACCAAACGGAAAGTGAGGTGCATTTTCCCATAATTACGACGCTGACCGCCGAAAACGCGGCAACGAGTCCCATTGGCTCGCCCGTGACAGCAACTCTCCATTCAGAATCCGAGTTATCAGGATTCAACCATTTTCCCCAGCATATCTGGTCAGTCTGCTTAACGTCCGCGCATGCCAACTTCCAACATAAATCTCCATCACAAAATTATTTATCCCTTAGGATTAATCAGAACCTTCAGCAATCTTGCTCCAAAATTGTCCCATAGCCGCAACTGTTCCTTCAAAACTCCAAAATAAAGCTGCTTTCTGCTTTTCACACTTTTCTCCATTCCTCCCTTTCCTCTCCTAATTATCAGGCGTCTGCATCACGCTCCATCAACGTCGTCCCGAGAGCTAGCGACATCTAGGCCGTCCGAAGACCCATGATACTCGCTCGGTGAAACCCGAAATCCTCTCGGAATCCCTCATAGACATCCGGCTTCCTCGAAGTCCTTCTCGATGTCCCTCGTAGACTCTCGACTCGCTCGAAGTCCTCCGACTACGATATCCCCATTTGAGAGCGTGGCAGCGCCAAATTCGATTCAAAAATAAAACATATCAAAATGAATAACGAAACAAAATTCTAATCATGACCCTCGCTATCGGCGGTTGACTTCCCCTCTGGTGAGTTTCTTTAACTAACCCACCCGCGAAACGGTCGACAACATCAATATTTGTGACGGAAAATATATCACGTCACAAGTTGCAAAATGCTCCTTGCACCGCAGTTTTCATCCGATTTTAACTTTTTTTTTCAAAATGTTCGTTATACTCCAATGAATAAACCCAAGTATCCGTTTTGTTTTGTATGTATTAGATCGTGAGAAAATGACCTTTTTTGGTTTTTGATTTTTTATCCTCTTCTTAGCAAATCCCAACATTTTTTAACTCCCCATATTTTTTGTTGTCATAAGATTCCGATTACGTGTGATTATAACGTGGAATAAAAAAACACCGAATATTATGATTAGCTAAGAAGAGGAAAAAAAACAAAAACTAACGAAATCATTTTCTCATGATCTAATACACATGAAGTAAAACGGATACTTGGGTTTGTTCGTTGGAATATAACGAACATTTCGGAAAAAAAGTTAAAATTGGATGAAAACTGTGGTGCAAACAGCATTTTTAAGCTAAAAACATGAAAAATGACGTTTTTGGGGGACGTACGGGGCAAAACGGGTCGAGTCCAAAATTTGTTCTCCTTTTAAACATATCCCTTCATATACCAAAAGTCGTGCAATAGCCTTCAAGGCCGAGCGAAAACTTTCAAATTTCACTGCAGTCTCCCCTTAAACTTCGTCTTTTCGATGATTTCTTACGTTATTATCCGTAATCTCGGCGGAAAAATAGAAAAACAAGAATAGAACTGCATTATTTGCGGTGGGATAGTCTTTTACAATTCAATCAAATAGATATTATCATGACGTGTACTTTGAATGAAAAAAAAATCAAATTGGTGGGATAGTTCCTCAGTTATTTGCATGAAACTATTTTTGAAGAATCGCACTGTGAAAAAAAATACTTTTGTCAAGGAATCATTTTCTTGGGAGGAAAATCTATTTTTTGAGGAGCTTATTTCTCTAGGTCAGTTATTCTCAGGTGGTCTACGTCCATCTCCAAATATTACAATTATGTTGAATTATGAGATGATTATACTACATATGAACTTGAATGAACACCCTTCATTATTTTTGAATTTTTTCAAATTTAAGCTTTTCTTAGGTAAAATAATTGGGAATAATTCTAAATGTTAATGATTGTCAACGGAGTTCATTCAAGGTTATATGTAGCATAATCATCCCATAATTCAAAATAATTGTAATATTTGGAGATGGATATAGACCATCTGGGAATGACGGACCTGGAGAAATAAACTCCTAAAAAAATAAATTCTTCTTCCAAGAAAATAATTACGTGGCAAAATTGATTTTTTTTCTCAGTGCGCTATATCTCCGGAATGGCTCAACTGATCTAGCTGAAACTTAGCGAACATTTGAGTGTCAGTGCCAATTAAGAGCCAGAATTTCAGTGTCTTTGCAATTACTGTTTTGGAGATATTGGTACAGTTAAAAGCCAAAAATATTCTGAACAAACACTAAGAAAAAAGTAGTATAAATTCAGAAATCATTATGCAGATCGACTACATCACTCTTCAGTGTCAATTATCGATTTGAATGGGATTATTTTTCCATTCCTGTTGCAAATCACATCTTCGTCTTTGTGCTGGCTAATTTGACAAATTTCAATAATTTACCCATTAAAACAATAGGCATATACAATGCATTTGATGCATTCATGAGGAATGAATAAATCTTTAATAGAAAACATTATAAGATCCAATGGACATCTTCATAGCGCGCAAGATACCCTAATCTATAAAAAGATTTGAAACATGAAAAACTATAAAAAATTTCTCCTTCCAAACAAAATTTTTCGTTCATATCACACTAATGTGAACAAAAAAAAGTCATGAAAAACTCCCCGCCCGATGAAATTTAATAGAAAAACCTAACGAATGCGCTATAGACAATTCTATTGCACTTTTCATTAGTTTTAGGCCGATTGTATTGAAATGTTCAATAAAAAATATGCTATAGAGAAAGCCTAATAGAATTCGATTTTTCTATACAACCTATTCTGTTGAGATATTTTCTATAGAATTTCCTCAAATTTTCTAATTTTTTAAGTTGATTTTATTGATGAGAAGAAAAGAAAAATAGAATGAAAAAACTTAGAAGATTTAAGCCGAAAAAATTCTATAGAAAATATCTCAATAGAATAAGTTGTATAGGAATATCGAATTCTACTGTCTTTTTCTATAGAATATTTCCTTTTGAAAATTTCAATATAATCGGCCAAAAACTAATAGAAAGTTCAATATAAATCCAATAGAATTGTCTAGGTTTTTCTATTAAATTTTTTCGTGCGTGTGTAGAAAGAAAAACATAATCATAAAAATAATCTCTGATTTCCACGAGGAAGAACGTCGCAAAAGCAAAATAATAAACTCCCCCAACAATTCTAGGACTTGGAGATATCAAAGGCTCGACTTAGAACACTGACGTCATTCTCACCAACTGACCAGGAGCTACGTCAACATGTATTGGCTTACCGTGCTGCACTGACCACAACAAGAAACCGATGATTTTAGATCGATCTGGTAACTCGAGCCGAACGAACAAACTCAATCAAATAGTAATTCAAAGTTTGTTGAACGTTGGGCCCGATGAATCAGAACAAACTGCTGGCGCTCATCATCCTGTCGACGAGTGGTAATTTTTCAAAATGAATTATAGAAGTTTGAAACTCGTGTCGTTGATTTCTGCAATGCAAATACGAAAATAAATATGTATTCTTGTTTGGATGCACATTTTCATTTCCTGATCCTATAGACCCAATCGAATAAAACGTTCATAATTTCCTTGGCATTGCCTTAATAATTTGGGCCTAATTGCGGACGACGCGTTACAATATTTTACGAAAGAACAAACCTCACCCAAAATATGTGAATAAATTCAATAGACGCATTCACTAGAAAATTATATAAATTTTTCCGTGCAGTCTTTTCATAGCTAATGATAGATGAAAATCAATAGATGTTTATTTTTCTATACTATATGGAGCGAACACGCGCGATCTTGTGAAGAGAAGCTTCCTTTTCTCCATTCAAATTTCAAAAGTATTAAATTTTATACACCCATAAATACATTATAACAATAAATGATACATAGGAAAAAAATGTAACCAATGATAAAGAAGAATGATAAGTGAAACATCAATGAATAATTTTGTCTCTTCAATCAATTCCCTTTTACTTTTCAAAGTGACCCTCCAAGTGACCCCCATCAATACTCGCAATTGGTGAAAAACAAAGGAAGTATTATGAATTGATTTTCTAGAAAAGTGAACAATATTCTTGGATTATATTCAGAAAATTCAAGGATTCTCTAGAAAACTAGACAATTTTCTAAATTTTTCTCAAATTAATAAACAATAGACAGTTTCCTGTACTTGGTGTTTAAAACCAGGAAAGTTTTCTCGGTTTTCTAGAATTTAGAACCAATAGTCAAGTGACAAAATGGAAGAGAATTAAATTTATGTTATTCGCTAAACAAGGAAAATTGAAGCTATTGAAATTCATCAAAATCATGAACGTACATGATGAATGAAAATCGAAGAAACAACAATCAATCAATTTCTCACATACTACACATGAGAAAATTGATAATTATGATGTAAGAAATATTTTGTGAGTTTGAAGAACTTGAAAATACTTTCATGTTCACACGACTCATTGACCAATTAGAATTAAGGATTCGCGATCAGGCAGTTTCGATATATTTCGGCAAGTTGCTGGCGAGGAGAGCTGTGGCGGCAAAGAAGGTGTGGGAAGAGAGATGACGGCAGTGAGTGTTTTTTGCAACTGTTTTTAAATTTCTGCTTTTTGTTGTAAAGATCGTGGGAAGGATAATGGGCGGATAATCTACTGACTGATAAAAATTGTGATTGTGACTTTAATATTTGCTTAATGCGGTATTGTGTCTTTGTTATGTAAACTTTGAGGGCCCAGGTGGCATAGAAGTTATGAGCATTTGATAATATGTATTTTTGACACAATAAAAACAAACGTCGACATCAAACAACTTCACGAAACTTTCATCTTTCATGGATAGCATAATTTATTCTGTCGAGATGTTCCCTATAAAAAATCGCGAGTATGAATTAGCGTATTATTTCTGCTCTTATTTTTCAAGTATAGAAAAAAAGTAATTCGCGGGTGAATGCTGCTGTTTTTTCTGAAACAAAATTTTTCTTTTCACTTTTTATATTTGTTCAAAGCACAGTGGGTCTTGAACTTTTCTCATACATGAATCTTTGACATATTGAACCTCTTGAGTAACTTCAAACCCGCGAACCTTTGTTATACTGACATTATTTGTTTAAAGATCCATTCAAAAATTATTTCTCAAAATTTTGAGCTCCAAATCAATGGTGAAATCACAAAGCCTCTCAGTCACGCACAATTATTCACAAACTTCAAAGAAAAAACCTTTTTTTTTATCTCCAGTGTATTTAGAAATTCAAATGAATCGATAAACAAAAACCCCTCCAAAACAACGCAAAATAAAAAGAATAAATTTCTCGGCAATATCCAAACACTTGCAGACATGATAGAAATTTTTGAAGAAAATGATACAATGAAAAAGAAATTATTTAGACTGTTTTTGGACCAGAAAGAATAAATATTTCAAATATTGAACCACTTACCTGTTGACTAGGGGTCTTCCTTTTGCCTCGTGGCTTGGCACGTTAATGATAATGCATTCCCCCAGTATGTGCATTTTCAGCCTGTATCGCCACAAATTATTACACCTGTTTTTTTCCTTTTTATTTCCACCGACGTGTCTTCACGATATGCACACACGTACTTATTTTTCCTTTTATGTGCCTCGTCTACAGTGATAAAAATGAACCATACAACGTTTGAAGGTAAAAACCAATGAATTTTTGTGTTCATGTATTTTTTCATCTGATTTGATGTTTTTTCTCGTGTTCCGCATCTCCGAGGTGACACGTAAAATATCCAAATGTGGACTGGATGATATTTTTATGATAGAAATCTCATAAAATTAAGAATTCAATTGACGGAATTAATTTTTTCTGAGGCGACCGCAACTGTATAAACAGCCAGGGCCCAACAGTTTTTGGGTTTTTTCATCTGTTCAAATAGAGGCGTTCGAATTCTCATGCTACATTTATCACTCATTTTATTAGTCGCAGGAGAATTTTTTTTTGAATTTGTTCGGTGTGTTTGTTCTACGTAGAATAACGAATGGTTCTGATGGTACATGTTCCGTGTAGTCGAAAGGGCGCACCGATATATTTTGTCAAATTTTCGAGTTTGGGTGTACTATTGTGGGATGAATTACGCACGAAATAATCTCATAGAAAACCCAACTAATTCACTAGAAAATTCTATTCGATTATATTTAGAACTTCAATTCAAAATGGTTTTAGTTTTTCACCGATTTTATTAAAAATTTCGCAGCTCTACTCCGCGGCTGTTTAACGGGAGACCACGGCTAAATGAATTAACGAAAAACGTAGTTTTTCATTTTTACGTTTAAAATCGTGCAAGTGCCTCAGTTTTCGTTCGATTGACATTTTTTGTTTTAAAAATGTTCGTTAGTTGCCAAAGAAGAAACATATGCATCCATTTTACGATTTATTGAACAGATCATGGAGGAATCGGGAAAAAATGAGCAATTGATAAATCATTGCGAAAGCAATAAATTAAAAAAAAAATGTTTCTTCAATTTTTTCATGATTTACCAATAAACATTTTGAAAAAAAATTGTTAATCGTATGAAAACTGAGGCACTAGGATGATTTTAAAGGTAAAAATGAAGGATGTTTTTCGTTGATTCACGGGGAAAAATCGATTGTAGTCCTCATTTTCCCCACTTTGTAATATGTCCGATTATATATTAACAGTTGCTCGATACGGCCTCTGCTCCAACGAAGACTTGGAAATTTGACCGCGGTCTCCCCTTAATATGAATTTTCCAATGCAAAATATTTTCTTGAAAAAAATCAGTAGAATTTGATCATTTTGTATAACTTTTTCTATTGATTTTCTACAGGAAATCGTTGAAATAAATTCTTCAAGTTTTCTTTTTACTCTATGTTTTCTCGTCTTGAAAAAAATTAAACAGAACCAGGGATGGGAACCTCGAGTTACATTTGTAATCGAATTACTTGAAAATTACTAAATATATGTGATGTATAAAATTTCTGCGGGAGAGATTTTATTACACTGAGAATTTTTTATTTGTGTTTTTCGATTATCAGTTCCGATAAATTATAGTAATCGATAGTAATTACAACGAGAATTACATCAGAATTTTATTGGGATTAAAAATGAAATCGAATTCATATATATAATTTACAATGCCCATTCGGAATTCCTCCAGTAACTGAAAAGTCTTTTGGCAAAAAATACTCATTATGAAGGAAAAAAATTTGCTGGAGTAAATTACATATTACAGCTGAGATTAGGAATTTCCAATCCCTAACTAAGAAAAGAATTTCGTAATCGTCATTTTCAGATTATAAATTGGTAGATTAACTGCAATATTCGATTCCGAAATTACAAATTATTCGAGTAATTCTCAGATAATAATTCGGATTACTCATTTAATTTTGTAATCTGACAAATTTAAATTCTCGTGAGTTGTGCCAAAAGGACGTATAGACAGTGTAGATTTTAAAAACTCCTGTGCTTAAACTTTATCCTTGATGGGATCATAAAAACTAATAAATTCGGGAATTGGTTTTAGGAATAAATATTTTCTAAAACCAATACTGAATTTTTCTTAATTTTAGAAAATTTTCAGATTGAACTAAAAAATTGCAACCGAGGTATTTAAAGGGCGTAATTACTTAAGTGCCCCATACATCCGGAGGGGTGCCCAAATATCGGGTATTTCAGATGTGAGGAGGGGTGATTTTGCAAAGAGGGGGAGGAGATTGGGCATTGAGAAATCACAATAGATTAAAATTGAGTTGGTGAGTTTTTCCAAAATATCTCCGAAACTAAAGGAGACCGCGAATTATTACCAAAAATTGAGGGGGGGGGGTGTGCATTGAGAATTCACAAGCAAAAAAATTGAGTCAGTGAGTTTTTCAAAAATATCTCCAAAAGTAAGAAAGATGGCGATTTTTTACTGAAAATTTGAGGGCGAGGGGGTGTGCATTGACAATTCACAACCAAAAATATTGCGTCGGTGAACTTTTCAAAAATATCTCCAAAACTAAGGAAGATAGCGAATTTTTACGAAAATTTGGGGGAAAGGGCGTGTGCATTGACAATTCACAACCAACAAAATGGAGTCGGTGAGTGTTTCAAAAATATCTCCGAAACTAATTATCAGAATCATCTGAAACGTGGAGATTTACTATTCCCTTAGGAAGTGTTTATAAGACCTTTTAGGCCAAATTCTTAGAAAAGTAAAAAAAAAGTCTATACGAAACTTTGGCCCATCGGACACGATGCTATTGAAAATTGTATTTGTTTTCTTTTTGCTGTTCTATTGAGACTTTTTTAAAAATAAATCTACAAAAAAATTTGGATACAAAAAAATGCAATAAATTATTTATCTTTTATATCAAATTTTTTCTATGGACTTTTCTATAAAAACTTTTCAATAAAATGGCAAAAAAAAACGAATAGAATTTTCAATAAAATCTCAATTAAATTTCAGTGGAGTCCTGATGAATTTTTTGCGAAATCGCTCAGATTTACTATTTAATTTTTTCGGATATGCACAAAGAAAAATAAATCATGAAATTGATCAATTCATCACGGTTAAATATATTTTTTTCTTGAATCTCAAATTCTTCCGATAAATTCCATAACTCTTTTTACTAGATTCTAGAAACTTCGATTCTAAACTTGCATTTTTTGGAATATTTCTCTTTTTCAGTAGAATTCGCGTGAGTTGTGCCAAAAGGTCGCATAAACATTTTTTTTGGTTTTCCCGAAAATTTGTATGAAAAGGTCGTATAAACACTTTCGCAGGGGATATGAAATCTCCACGTTTCAGATGATTCTGAGTGATCTGAGCCTAACTTTTTAAGACCAATTGTTTACTCTGTCTAGAGTAAATTCGAAGATTTGGGCCAAAAGATTGTATAATCACTTCCTGAGAGAGTACAAAATCTCCAAGTTTCAGATGAGTCTGACTCATTTTTATGTAATTTTTTGAAACAATTTTGTTGGTTTACTCACAGGGAATTGAGAATTTTTTTACGAAACTAAAAGGGCATATTCCCGTTTTTTGGGGAATTAATAAATATTCATACTTAGATGATTCTGAATTTTTTTTAGACCATTTTTTGAGTTAATCTTGAATGAATGATTAACACAAAATTGTATTGTGAGTGATTTCGCCAAAAATTGGTCCGGTTTCGTTTCTTGAAAATTTTAATTTTGTAGAGACTTTTCCGATGGTTTTTTCTACTATCAAAACAGCTTTGAAAAACTCTCCCCATTATCGACGGAAAAGTCAAATTATTTGATTTTCGAATTTTGTCGTCTGTTTGTTGAAATACTGGGTGTCAGAAGAAATGATAAGACATTTTTTGAGTCTTCAATATGTAATGTATTATTGGCGAAAATTTCCCATTCTTTCGATTAAGCATGGTTTGAAGTTGTTCACAGGATCAGAAATGTCCTGAAATTCCGAAAAGAGTTAAAAATTCCGCGTTGTATCACCTTTGCCCATCTGGATTGGAGATTTTTCATTTTTTTTGGTGGAACTGACTTTTTGTTTCGGAAAGTATCCAAAAACCAAGGTGGCATTCTACTCTATTCTATCCTGTTTTTCCTTTTTTTGATTTTTTTCATTAATTAACAATGTTTTTTGTTTTCCATCGAAAACTTTTTTTTGCGAAGAAATTGAAAAAAGAAAATTTTACTGGAAAATTATGTATACGATCCCTGGGCTCGAATTTTTAAAAAGTCTCCTAATTGTTTTTAAGCAGACCAAAAACTGTGTTCTGAAAAATTAGGTTCAAATGACCCAGAGATATCTGAAACGTGGAAATTTATTGTTCCCTAGGAAAGTGTTTATACGACCGTTAACCTGAAAAACTTGACTCCTTCGTTTGTTTGCAACGAACCTATCGGAAAATACCCGATAATTTTGAAGCTCTTGTGGTATTACAAGAATATTTTGGTAATTTGCAATTAGTGCTAATAAAAACTCATGTATTTCCCAATCGATTCAGAAGAATTATAAATTTCAAAGGATTAACGGGTTATTGATAGACAACTTGATATTTAATTGTAATCTCCAATTATTTTTCTTAGATTGCGAAAGAAAAATGTAATTTAACATTCGGGAACGCCAAATTCCCAATTTTCCCATCCCTGAACAGAACAAGTGAAAAATCGCTCTTGTCTCACGGAATAGTATATTTCGTAACGAGTGCAAAAAAGTGTTTTTTGGCGAGTGGGAGGTTTATATCACGAGCCAAAGGCGAGTGATATAATCCCACGAGCTAAAAAACATTTTTTCACGAGTTACTAACAATATTTTTCATCACAATGTGGCGGAAATTGAACTTTTAGGCACGCCGAGCGTGCCGAAAAGTTCACTTTTCGTCACAGCGTGATGAAAAAAAATATACCTGAATTGAGTATATTTTATACTCGAATGGGTGATGGATGTTTTAATTCGAGGGTGATACTATCGTTTCAGGTCGGGTTGTACACGAAAAGAATATTAAAGTAGTTTTTACTATGGGAACATAGTAATTTTTAATATGAGAAATTAGACGCAGGGACATACTCGCCAAACATTAAAATTCACTGTTTAATATAGTAATTTTGAGAACAAATGAAAACGTGGCGGATGAAAAAATACTGATGACGGAAATGCTTGGCGTCATGTGCATCGGAATCGGATGAGTTGGCAATTCATCCGAAATGCCAACTGTCCGAATTACAGATGACTATTGTCCCTATACTCTGAAAATTGAATGTGCCGCATAGATGAATGACCGATACAAAAAATATTCGCGTTCATCTTCAAGCCATCCATCGTGTTATTGTACAGTCGGGTACTAAAGTTCATGAACAAAACACATAGGATGCAAGTGCAGGCTGTTCACGAACTTAAGTCCGCGACTGTACATGCTAAAAAGAATGGTTTTCATTCCATAGATTAGATCATCTTTCATAATTACTAAGGCCGGAGAGTTCCTTTACGGAAACGGTAGATCAGGCAAAATTGGCATCAAATAGGAATTTGAAGTGAGCGATAAATAGGGAGGGAAAAAAAGTTGAAAAATATCCTTACATCTTATATTAGAACATCCCTAAAGTCGAGAAAGAACTCTCGGTTTTGCCCCAAAACCCTAAAGAAAACCTAGACTCATCCCTAAAGTTAAAAAATAACTCTCGGTTTTGCCCCAATACCTCAGAGATAACAGAATAATCCCTAAAGTTGAAAAATAACTCTCGATTTTGCCCCCAAGACCCTAAAGAAAACCTAGACTCATCCCTAAAGTTAAAAAATAACTCTCGGTTTTGCCCCAAGACCCTAAAGAAAGCCTAGACCCATTCCTAATGTTAAAAAAGAACTCTGGGTTTTGCCCCCAAGACCTCAGAGAAAACATAGAGAAACTCTAGGTTACGAGCTCATTCCAACTCTAGTAAATCCCGAGACATACTCTAGGTTTACGGAAAAAACCTAGAATCCCAACTCTCGGGTTGGTCCGTCAGGCCTCTCCGGGGTTCCTGATTTTTTTGTAGCATTGTGGAGTCCCCCCAAATTTATTCCAATAACCAAATCTCTGTAGGCTCCATTTACTCAGTCGAATTTTTTTTGCCGCTGAAAAACTCGAAAATTTTCTACCTGATTCGAGTATTTTTCCCACTTGAATCTAGTATTTGTCCTACTTGAATCAAGTATCTTCCTACTTAGATCAAGTCACAGTACTCGAATCAAATCGTCTTTCCGGATTGAATCAATCCGCTGAACATTTTGGCTATCTTTCACTGCTAGATAAAAATAGATAAATGAATTGAAGAAAAATTGGAAAATTAGCGACGAGGAATTTTTGTGTAGAAATCTCCATAAATAAGTTGGATATACCAATCGATTTTTTCTATACATTTATATAGAATGTTTCTGATGAAAAACACAGAGAACCTGAAGAATACCCTGATGGATCAAACCCGGAGTTAACCCAGACTCAACTTCCCAGAGATTATCCAGACTCAACTTTCCAGGAATTTTCCAGAGTTTCTCTCTCTTTTCTCTGGGTTTTGTCTATACACCTAGAATTAACTCTAGATTAACTATGCACATAGGAAAAAATTTAATAGAAAAACCAAGGAAATTCGCAAAGGAATTCTATTGAACTTCTGTTGGAAATTCTATTAGTTTTTTGCCGTTTCTATTGAAAATATTTTGTAGAAAAAAATCAATAGAAAATTGGTTTTTCTATACAACTTTTTCTATTGGGACATTTTCTATAGAAATTTCTCGAGATAAAATTTCTAAGTTTTTTCATCATACCATATTTATGTTTTTCTTATTTGAAAAACAAGTAAAAAAAAACTTAAAAAATTTATTTCGAGAAAATAAACCGAGAGAACCGAGAGTTCTTTTTTAAATTTCGGAATGAGTCTAGGCTTTCTTTAGGGTTTTGGGGGAAAACCGAGAGTTCTTTTTCAACTTTAGGGATGAGTCTAGGTTTTCATTAGGGTCTTGGGGGTAAAACTGAGAGTTATTTTTCAACTTTCGGGATGAGTCTAGGCTTTCTTCAGGGTTTTGGGGGAAAACCGAGAGTTCTTTTTCAACTTTAGGGGTGAGTCTAGGTTTTCTTTAGGGTCTTGCGGGCAAAACCGAGAGTTCTTTTTTAACTTTCGGGATGAGTCTAGGCTCTCTTTAGGATTTTGGGGGAAAACCGAGAGTTCTTTTTCAACTTTAGAGATTGTGACGAAATTCCAGGTGAATTCGTCACCTGCGGAACTCCAGGGTATTTATGTATAGAAAGAGAGAGAGAGAGAGAGAGAGAGAGAGAGAGAGAGAGAGAGAGAGAGAGAGAGTAAAAATTTATAAACCGTTACCTTTTTGTCGCGATAAAAATCTATACGGAGAATTAGAGCTACCTGCTACCTTAACTCTATTTCAGAGCTACGTTGAGTTCGGAAAACTACTTAAATTGGTTACCTATCGCGTGAATCGATTCCTTAAATTTTTAAAACAATATTCATTAAATAACTTCATTAAATAAACCAGATATTTTGCAGATATTTCTTTTTTTTTTGAGTCTGTTTTGTTGAGTTAAGGTTTAGTAATTTTGAGATTTTCCTACGTAAGTTCGGTTAAGGATCAGGATATCACCGTGGAATATTTGGCCAAGATAATGTGCTACCCAGTGTTTCCTGTAACCCTTTTCGGTTTGTCGATAGAGTGAGCACATAGATCGAGTTGAAATGCTTGCGCTCCCTTGAGCGAGAGTGTTAGGACTTTCAGTTGGAAGGCCGTGGAGACGATTGCCCAGTCGTCGAAACGGATCGCCATTGGGCTTTTAGTTTAGTTAAGTTTGCGTTTGAGTTTTCGTTGGTAAAGTCCTAATTCCTCTCCGGAGAGTGCCCTCTGTAGATAAGCTACCTTATTCCGGTCGTAGATGGAGTGAAGACCCGCTCAGCCATCTCAATTTCGCGTTGAGTTCAAGTCATTACAGTTTTGTTGAGTTGAAATAATTAGAATCAATTATATGAAAATTCAAATTTGAACGTTTAAATATTTCGCGCTCAATTACCCCGGGAATCGATAGTTCGCGTCTTCAACACTCGAGTCAGCACCGTACGAGGCTAGTCTCCCCCAGACTCCCCACCACTATGCAACAGGCCCGAGCGGACACACGCGAGAGTCGCCATTACAGTATCCACCCGGACGACCAAGAGTGAGGTACGAGTCGATTTAGCTCCCTGAACAAGTTCTCTTTCGAGGTAATTATCGAGGCCCCGTGATCAAAATTCAGTCGAAATCAACGCTCCAGACGATGGTAAGTACTCGTGTACTTATTTAGAGGTGATTAACAGTAAATTAGTGCGGTTTTTCGGAAAAGCGATTGGACCATGCGGGATGGCGTCGCTACCTCTCGGAATGACGCCAACACCGATATTCATGGTTTGAAGGGTAAAAAACCCTTTAAACGAACCCAAATGCTCCCTGGAAGCTACCTGAAACGATCTAAATGATAATTACGCTACCTGAATAAATCCAAATAGTAATAATGCTACCTACCGTAATTTTTGGGCTAAAATTCATGCTTTATGCGTCTCGCTACGGCAATTGATGCCACTCGCTACCTACTTCACTGCTACCTTTTTTTTTGCTTGTTACCTTTTCTCGCTCTCTTTACGTAATTATCCTATGCTACCTATTTCTTTATATTTCCGCGACTTACAAGAGTTTTGGAGGAAAAATGATGCTACCTGAATTGTTCTGAAGCTACCTTTTTGGCGTTTTAATGCTCTCTAGCGTTCGTTGAGTTTTGGATTCCGGTTGGGCATGGGGACGCTATCTTTTAGTTATCTTTACTTTATGGTTGAAATCCAGAACAATAAAATTATCTAAGCTCTCTTGCGTTAATGAATAAGCTATCTATTATCGTAGAAATCATTTGAGACCGTAAGCTACCTATTTTCATGGAGAAAACCTCCATTTCCGGGTTAGAAATGCTCCCTTCCGGTAAATCATCCACGTGGCTGATTCAAGCTCCTTAGCTCATTTTGCTACCTTTTCGGTGGATGAGATCCCCAAGTTTTGATGCGTTGCAAATGGCGTAAGAATTAAGAAAGCCATTACAATGACGCTCCAGAATTTGAAATTCGATTAATTACCGTCGAAAATAAGAAAAATTAGTACATTCTCGTGAGCTCTCTCTTTATTCCGCAGCGCTACCTCATCCATTCTCTCGCACGTACGCTACCTTCCTATAGTCACTCTCTCTCGGATTCGTGTTCCCCTCGTGGACAATACTTTTGCTTCTTTCGATCAACTTTGGATTGGGATCGCTTTCTTTTTCATACTTAAAATTATTATTCGCATCTTTCGAGTCTTTTGGAGTTTAATGGATCATTTCAGAGTATTTAAAATTATTTTGAGTCACATTGATGTAATTTTGTATTTGTACGAATTTACGATTTTGTATTAATATCGGCAATAGCGAAACACGTCAGTACAATTATGTTTATTATTCAATATCGACCTTACCTATCCCGTTTAGAATTTAAGACATTGGTTTATTGGTTTCTCAATCGATTGGCTTTGTTAATTGATGTACTCATCCACGAATCCACCCCTCTCTCCACGACCCGCACACTGAGCAGCCGAGTAAATCCCGTACCCTCGTAATCCACATTTCTGCGTATGGTTTGCGATGTTTCTTGTCGTTATTGGATTTTTGGGGACAATCAGTATTTAGTTTTAAGAAAAAACTGTTCCGTTTGCGGTTTGTCGATTCCGCGTTGCTAAAAATCGGCTGGCGCCCTAAATACCCGAAGTAAGGATTGGATGAGCTGCTGATTGTTCCCGGAGTCCAGTTTTAGCGTTAGGGTTTTTGGCGTTTCAGACTTGTCGGATTACGAAAACGAAGGTAATGAGTTGGCCGTGTTTGGATAATCGCGAATTTTGGGTTAGGGTTTATTGAGTATTTGTTGAGGCCAAAGAACAATCATTACAAGATGTTCTAATGTAAGATGTAAGGATGTTTTTCAACTTTTTTTCCCTCCCTATTTAACGCTCACTTCAAATCACTATTTGACGCCAACTTCGCCTGATCTACCGTTTCCCTAAAGGAACTCTCCGGCCTTAATAATTACTTTTTTTATACGGCCGATTTTTGATATCTGCATTTTGTAATACATGGCTAAATGTTAGACTATTCAATTTGACAAGAGATGTCTATTGAGGATATTATTGAAGCGAATTTTATGACGCATATTATACTTAATGCAACTCTTTCAATTTGTTGCAGCTGCAACAATTCTCAGAATTTGGGTAGAGAGAAAAAAATTTGTTCACGGTCATATTCATTTAATATCCCCAGATGTAAAATTCAAAAGATTGGGGAAATTCACTTGAAAAATTTATATTACTAAGTTGCAAGAAAAGTCATAAAATCGAAAAACGTCTTGATTAAATTTCTCAGAATGTTGAAGCCCCGCCCAGTGAACCCTCAGTTTTCAAAAATCGTAAACCTTTATTGTTCTTTTCAATTTCAAATCCCCAAGAGAGTGAATTACCCAGACATATTTATTCAGGTATTTAATCCTCAAACTTTCCCATCCCGCTCACAGCTTCATTCCCCAACAGAAAAATCCCGAATGTCTAGACAATTTTTATTACAGTCGTTTATGACACATAAAAGCCCCAAAAAAAAGACATTGAAAACTCAAAGCTGGAAACTCAACGTACCCTCATCCCTTTGACCTGAGGTACCCCTCCAGTCCACGTGGACTCCTCCGACCCTAAGAGGTACCACCCTCTTCTCCTACCATTCCCTAATTTGACCAATCCTAATAAATGTTACAAAAATGCAAAATCTGTCCAATCGCCAACCATCCAAACTATCCCCTCCAGTCTTGAATTCGAACTCTAAAATTTATCTAAACTTTTCGTCTGTTCTAACTTAGCCCTCGAGCAAGTAGCCAGCTAAATTTTAAAGACTATGTACAGTGTTTCTTCAAGTATGAAATATACAAGTGTTAACCTGGAATCCAAGCATTTATAAAGTTTTTATTGAACACCCATCATGTCATCAAGAATCTCTAAACGTTTATCAAATCTTCGGATAATTCATTAAAAGTGAAACAAAATCCAAAAAAAAAAACATTTAACTGCGCCATTCAACGAAGCCATTCATTAATTAATTGAAAAATACAATTAATAAGAAACCAGTCAAGTGAAAATACGGTAGCTTGACAATGTACCACCTCTCGTAGTGATAATAGAAAATAAAATCTTGGGCTTCACCCACATTACGAGAACGTACATAATTTATTCTCGTTACGATGAGAAATGTATAAAGAAGAAATGGATCATAGGAAATCTTAAGAAGATATTGTTGTCCATAAATTTTAATACGATTGAGGTCCCCTTCCAATAATTTGTTATATTGAATGTTTCTCGCAAGATATTAAAAGAAGTAATTATTTGCGATGATTACAAATGTGATACCATACGATCCAAAAAATTAGCATTTCGTGATGTTGAAACACGATGATTAGACCTCATTTATGGGGCCACATAACTGTCATGGTACTAATTACAAATTGTCATCCTCGTGATTTGGAATAATAGCGGGAGTCCGATCGTGTATTTTTCACAAAACTTCTTCTGTACTATCTAAAAGAAGTACGAATATTCTCCTACTAATTAAATATTTTGTAAATTGTTAATGGGTATAAAAGCTGATATAACCGTTTTTGTTCATAGTCGATATACATTCTATCATTCATTCACTCCCGACCAAGTCAATGTATGACAGTTACATCTACGATCCTTTAGTGTTTCAAATTAATACATTCTGCAAGATATGAATGGAGAAACAAACGCAGGATTCTTTGTGCAAAAATTTGAGCTTATGACAAATTGATTTATTCTACAACTTGTTTTAGCGATCGAAACCCCCTCGCGCAGCCCCCTCTCCAAGGAACCGACTGTGTTTTAGGACAAATCAATTGTCGATCACCGTTGAATTTGAACCCTCAGATGTTTCAAGGCTTTTGGATGCATGCAGAATCCATTTCAACATCAGTATATTAACTAATTAGATGACGAAAGATTCTCATTATATGTTCTCTGTGACATTTTTAATTATGGTAACTTTCATACTTAGGGACACCCTTTTTTGAGAACTCCAATATCATCGGAACATTTGTAACTTATTATTATAAATTTTCTAAACAATATAAGTTATTTGACATGTCGTATAGATAAATTTCGTGATCTTACTACAATCCATTTCAGTCATCTCTTACGACTTCCTTCACATTAATTTGCAATCAAAAGTTGATGCTGTTGGTCGGTTCAGCCTGTATGCATGGAGATATGTATGAATTTTGTTGAAAAAATTCTTTGCATGCGGAACTTCTTAGAATTTTTTTCAACTCTCAACACTTTATGTATTGATATATTTTCTGAATTATTGTAATTAATTAAATAATTTGCATGGGAGAATCCATGATAACGTTGATTTTCTCATCGTAGAAAGTTGATGCAATTTGTTCTTGTATCGTGCATTCATAGGTACTTCCTCAAAAATTTTCGATTGAGGTGTTTATGCTTAAACTTCCCGGATCGTCGTAAGTAATTATTCGGAATGATTTCATTTCAACTATTTCTTTATCGATAGAATAGTACATTACGCAACTAGTGAGGAAAGCAGGCGGTTACTCACGAGGGCGGCGCAGCCGCCCGAGTGATACCGCCTGCTGTCCGCACGTGTTGCGTATACTATTTTATATGATAAGTGCGTAATGAAGTCTGGGGGCGGAGGGGGGGAGTGGGGGGTGTGGGTGGCGAAGCCCCCCACGAGAAAAGGGGGTCCAGGGGGCGAAGCCCCCCCCCCCCCCCCCAAAAAAAAAAAAAA
>NW_021680757.1:94204-94352 GCF_001412515.2 Diachasma alloeum
AAATAATTATAAAAAAGTGGGATTTAAAAATTATGTGGAACTTCTGAAGAAAAAATTAATTATATTCATTAAATATGTAGTTCAAAAAACTTGTAAAGTATTTTTAATTGGAAAAAATTAATTATAATCATTACAAAATACAATTTTT